>NC_057734.1:53977786-53980573 GCF_004010195.1 Chiloscyllium plagiosum
ATGTTCAAATGAAAACATGCCAATAGTTTCACAGCATATCAATTTTACATTCAATATGAATAGGTGAATGGAAAATAAAAATACATTTCTGACAATTCATGAATGACTAATAATTAGAACTTTAATTTGATCAAAGCACATACCAGTATTTAGATGAATTGCAATATTTAGTTACAAATGTAGGTGATCAGCTGACCACTGAATAACATGAAGTTGCATTTGGTTATTTTGTTAAAGAGGAATTTCGGCTGTTAATATTTTCCTCTTTATAATACCGGAGAATAAGGATTTATGTGCTTGAAATATTTGAACTAGGTTCCTTTAAACAGTAAAACAAATCATGATTACCATGTATTAGGCTCTTCCAACTTTAATATTGCAACATCGTCAACTATTGTTCCAAGAATGTAGAACCAGCAAAATTAGATGCATAATTTTATTAATAAACTGAAGAAAATAAATAGGAGATAAGGTAATGGTTGAAATGCAGAACAGATTGAAGAATATCTAATGTTGTTGTGAAAAGCAGTTCAATCTATACTCAGATATTTTCTAATGAAATTTCCGAGCTGCTCTGACACATCTCCGCTGAAGGTGGAAATTGAAATCATTCCTCCAGATCTTGTCGTAGAGACACTGTCAGAACTCCACAAAGACCCGTCATAATGTTCCCATCCGGAAAGGGCAGGTGTATAGTCGCATGCTTACGGCGGCAACTCAAATGAAAATGAATCAGATATTTCTTGTAATTATTTGAATGGGAATTAATTGCGTATTTCCTGTGTGGAATGAACTGACAAAACGAATTAGTAATTTACAGTAATGATGTAACAAAGCAATAATGACTTTAATTAAATATGAATCTCGTGATTATTCATGATAAGAAAAAACCTAATCATTTGATCAGTGTACACTGATGAATGAAAGTCAATCAATCAAATTGTTCCATATGTTCAATGCAGTTTGTCACAGAATGAAAAGAAAATTAATGAAGATAAATGAATTAGTCACTCAATGCGGCTATTCATCTGAAGACAACTTCCCTTCTTTCCAGAAATGTTCAACTTCCCATAGTTTAAAATGTACTGTGACTATTTCATGAAACAATAAAGATGTTAGTTCCTTTTGTTGTACTTCAAACAGTCACAAAAAGTTTAAATGATTTTGTTCCATGAAAAGTGATTAACTTGTATTGTGTTTATAAATACAGTAAATGTTAACATTGAAGTTAAACATAATTAAATCAATTCAACTGTTTCCCACGGTTAAAATAAAAATTGATATTCACAATGCCCGCTGCAAAATCTTTACATTATTTAATTTATGAGCCGTAATTTCGTAGTCATACCCTGAACTATATCGAGCAATGATTAGATAATAGCAACAATTGAATTGTCAACATTATATAATTTCGTTCAAGAATACTGAGAAATCCCAGTTAATTATTTCACTGAGCAATGTGGAGAAACAACCAGGAATTATTCTAATGAAAAGTAATTACAGTTCTCTGAATGCTTCAAGCTGAGATTACCGTGATCATTCAAATGAGCAATCATCAGATATTTACAATGAGGCATCGAAAGGGAAGTCATTGGTTCCATTATGGGATCGTTCACCTGAACACTAAATTGATTGTTATGTTGTAGTGTTCGTACGAAGAAGCAATTGATGCAATTAAAATGCGAATAGCACTATATTTGTGAGGAGGACTAACTCCAATAATTGTGCAATTATTGCCATGGCAGTGACTGGAAAATTACGTTGTAATCTAAAAAAAAGATTCAATATTTTAAAAGCACTTTGTTGTGATGATGATTGGATATTCATTAAGTTCGGTAAACTGAGAAATATAATATGGTAGCGAGCTTTATGATTCACAAAAACGAGCCATTCAGTGATTATTCAGCAGAATTGCTTTTAGTTCAAAAATGCAGGATTACAAGAATTACATGTTTCCATCCATTGGTTTGCTTATTGAGATGTAGCTTTAATTTACAACTCTCTTTGTTCATGACCAATGTTTAGACATTCATGTCAGACGTAGGAAGTAAATAAGTTAAGAGTGAAAGTGCATATTGCAGTGAACATAAGATACAAGGATCTTCCATAATTTTGTGATTATTGCACATCGACAAATAACTCGGGAGGAAAAAATAATTAAAAATCAACATGGAAAGCAGTTTTTTTTCTTATAACAAATTGAAAGAAATCCTTATGCGTTGCACATGGTTTGAAAACACATCAGTCGCAAAAACACCAGTCAGAAATAAAATCAAGGTCATAAAAAGCATCGGTTGAAGACAATAAGACCCTTATGCAGAGTATTCTGCTCAACAGTAATTAGAGGACCTTGAACATCTTCATGTCGTTCTTGCAGAAAAAACTCTTTCATTATGCATAAAGAGTTAATATCGTATATATTTTGACATGTGTATCAGAATTAGGAAGAAAATAAGAAGCAATTCACATGATTGTTTTCGTGAAAGAAACTCAAAATAAATAAAATTTACAGTGCCACTTTTCAGTAT
The DNA here is from genome assembly GCF_004010195.1 of Chiloscyllium plagiosum. Lineage (NCBI taxonomy): Eukaryota > Metazoa > Chordata > Chondrichthyes > Orectolobiformes > Hemiscylliidae > Chiloscyllium > Chiloscyllium plagiosum. The sequence goes on from NC_057734.1 coordinate 53,980,315, forward strand.
TTTTCTCTAAATAAGCAGATAAAGATTTTAATGCGTAAAATCAACATGTCTTCACCTACAGTTGTACTAGGCCGAAGTTAAATTATTTTATTTTGCAATATCTCAACCGGAACCTTGATTGTCAAGCTGCTATATATGTTGATGTTAGCATCCTCGGTCATTTGTAATAACGCATGGTTATTGGTTTTAGCTAAATATTTTGTGTGCAATTACTGAACCAAAATGTAAGAAATCAAATGCATTTTTCGGATGGAACTGG
>NC_057734.1:53981073-53986335 GCF_004010195.1 Chiloscyllium plagiosum
CCACCTTAACTCTGTAATTCTGCACCTTGGATGAAGGATTATACAAAGTGATGGACTTCTGCAGCACATAGTGTTCCACGTGCAATGCCTCATTCATTATATTAATTGCATGCCAGCTTCACACTGTCAGTATACAAACAGAATTGTGCAATAAGATTGATGACCAGCATGATACCAGCCCAAACATCCTGTGCATGACTTGAGCTGAAACGTTCTGTGTAAATGTTTTCAGCATTGTGCTTATCATTAACAACAAAGTCTACTTCCGAAGAGCTGACATCCTTTGATAATACCAAACTTTCTATTGTACATTAAACACAAAATGTACCCATTTATTCAGGTCACTTTTTTGACAACAATATGATGAAAGCAATGCACAAATCACAGTAAGGGGATTTGAAATGACGAGTCTCACTACTCTACTCAAGAACAAATTATGTTTTCGTACACGGATGTTAAAAATAGGCAACCATTTTCCCTCCTGTGCTCATATTCACACATAATCATTTTCATGACAACACTATCATGTGTCTATGCGTTCTACAGTCAAATATGAGTATATTTCAGTTGCTTCTGTTGATCTAACAGCTCACTAATGTAGTGTGCGAGTGTCGCTATCTGTTTGACGATCGGTGTGTAGGCTAAAACTCTGACAGAAAGACAAATTGTTTCAAACAGCATAGTCCTTAAGCAGTTCACAGCAAACAAGATGCTGACTGAAACCAACGAGCCTGCACTCACAAATCCTAAAACGCAGTGTTCAGTACTGGGCATGTTTGGACAATATTTTACATTCTAATTTATTCATGGAATGTGATTGGGTCGGTATTTACTGTCCATCCCTTTTTGTCATTGAAAGTAGTGGTAAACGGCCATGTTAACCGCTGCAGTCCATGCACTGCAGGTCAACTTACAATACTAGTAGGGAGGGGACTTGAAATAGTGACACTGAAGAAACAGGAATGTTCTCCCAAATAAGTATGACGGATGGTTTGGAACGGAACTGGAATATTTATCTGCTGCTGTTGTCGTGGTTTCAGAGGTTTTTTTTTTAAGGAGTCTTGCTAAATTTCTGCAGAGCATTGCACAGATGTCAGGCATGGTTGCTACTCGGCGTCAGTGTATCTGTGGTGAAGATGGACTCAGCCAGGCAAATGGTGGTGGTAATAGGGTTGTTAAGCATACACACAACCAATTTTTGTCTGATAGACCGTGGACACGTTTTCGGAAATCATGAGGAAAGTTATCTCAGCTGGAATACTGGCCTCTGACAAATACATCTACCTGAAGTGTGTGGTGCTGGAAAAGCACGGCCGGTGCATTTCAAGCATAAGCTCGTCATTAGTATTGTGATGGGAATTCTTTATAAAGAGCTTTTGCTCGAAACGGCGATTCTCCTTGTATGCTGCCTGACCGGCTGTGCTTTTCCAGCACTACACACTCTTCAGCTCTGATCTTCAACATCTGTAGTTATCACTTTCTCCGACATCATTGGAGAAAGTGAACGTATATAATTCAAAACTGAAAAGCACAACACGTTAGGCAGCATGGGAGGCGCAGGAGAGTCGACGTGTTAGCAGAAACCATGCACAAGATTGGTGAATGAATTTATATGGTCAGTCTTAGTGTCATAGAGTCATAGAGATGTATAGCATGGAACCATGCCAACCAGATATCCCAACCCAATGTCGTCCCACCTGCCAGCTCCTGGCCCATCTCCCTCCAAACGGTTCCTATTCGTATTCCCAGCCAAGTGCCTTTTAAATGCTGCAACTGTACCAGCCTCCATCACTTCCTCTGGCAGCTCATTCCATATACGTACCACCCTCTGAGTGAAAGAGTTGCCTCTTCGGTCTCTTTGAAATATTTTCCCCGTCACCATAAACCTATATCCTCTAGTTCTGGACTCCCCCACCCCAGGGAAAAGGTCTTGTGTATTTATCGTATCGATGCTCCTCATGGTTTTATAAATCACTATAAGGTCACGCCTCAGCCTCCGACGCTCCAGAGAAAACAGCCGAAGTCTATTCATCCTCTCCCTATAGCTCAAATCCTCCAACACTGGCAACATCCTTGTAAATATTTACTAAACCCTTTCAAGTTTCACAGCACCTTTCCCATAGAAAGGAGACCACAATTGCACGCAATACTCAACAGTGGCCTAACCAATGTCCTGTACAGCCGCAACATGACCTTCCAACACCTGTACTCAATACATTGATCAATATAGGAAACCATACCAAAAACCTTCTGCACTCTCCTATCTACCTGCGACTCCATTTTACATAGAACATAGAACATTACAGCGCAGTACAGGCCCTTCAGCCCTCGATGTTGCGCCGACCTATCATACCAATCTGAAGCCCATCTAAATTACAGTATTACATGTACGTCCATATGCTTGTCCAATAACGACTTAAATGTACTCAAAGTTGACGAATCTACTACCGTTGCATGCAAAGCATTCCATACCCTTACTACTCTCTGAGTAAAGAAATTACCTCTGACATCTGTCCTTTATCTATCACCCCTCAATTTAAAGCTATACCCCCTCGTGCTCACCGTCACCATACTTGAAAAAATGCTCTCCCTGTCCAACTTATCTGACCCTCTGATTATCTTATACGTCTCTATGAAGTCACCTCTCAACCTTCTTCTCTCCAACTTTCATGGAGCTATGAACCTGCACACCAAGGTCTCTTTGTTCAGTAACACTCCCTAGGAGCTTACCATTAAAAGTATAAGTCGTGCAGAGATTTGCTTTCCCAAAGTACAGCACCTAACATTTATCTAAATTAAAATCCACCTGCCACTTCTCAGCCCATTGGCCCATCTGATCAAGATCCCGTTGTAATCTGAGGTAACCTTCATCGCTGTCTACTACAACTCCAATTTTGATGTCATCTTCAAACTTACTAACTTTACCTTTTATGCTTCCATCCAAATAATTTAAATAAATGATGAAAAATAGTGGACCCAGCACCGATCCTTATTGCACTCCATTAGTCACAGGTCTCCAGTTCTCGTTTATGAAAATCCTCGGAATATTAGTAGTTGGGAGCTCAGTGATGGTGATGGCATTAAATGTTACAGAATATGTTTCAGTGCTTTATTTTTAGAGGTGTTCGTTGCCTGGCATGTGAGTAGTGCAAGTGTTATTTGTCAGTTTTATAATCGCGTCTGCATATTTTGTCTAATTCAGTATCTGACTAATCTGCGAATAGGTTTAAACATTATCCAATCATTGCCATCACGTCACTTGTAACATTTATGGTGGATTGATGGTAATTTATGCAGCTGAAAATTGTTGAGACAAGGACAGTGAACACTCTTATGTCTCATTGATATTGCCCCTCCCTCTCAACTAGGACGTTTGCCTCAAATTCCAATTGCTCCATAGATATGTGGTAACTCATCGGGACCTACTAATATTAAAGTATGTGCACTAAGGAGTTGAGTGAGAACTTGGTTAGCTCATTTGGATGGCTAATTTGTAATGTGGATTAATTCCAACAGTGTGGGATCAATTCCTGTAAAGGACTGTCCTACTCAACTTCTCTCTCACTTGAGACATGATCACTGTCCAGTTAAATTACCACCAGCTGTCTCTGTCTAACGGGAGAGCAACACTACCATCCCGTAGGAGTACTGTGGCTTACCATTACATTTCTTCTCAACAGGTGTAACCAGAAACATCTCAATTGGGGCACTACTGCAGAGCTGTCCTGTAGCTGAGACGGCTGCTCTCAACCAACCTCAACCATCTTCCTTTGTAATCAGGTACGACTTCAAACAGTGCAGACGTTTCCCTAGTCCCCATTTGCTGCATTTGTGCTATTAATCCTGGATGTCACACTCAGTAAAACAAAGTTACTGTTGCCTCACCTGTCGAATTCATCTGTCTGCTTTCTTGTTTTCCATCTGTACACAAAGGCTTCAAAGAAGTCACGGGATGAGTGGCCCTGGCAGATCCCAAATTGAGTTTCAAGAGCATGCTGATGCTGTGGATGTGCTGTTTGATACCACTGTAGATTACATCTATCATCACTTTATCAATTATCGGGATTATGCCAATGGGGCAGTCATTGATCGCCTGTTGTCTTGTCTGCATGTGTACAGCACACATCCAGATAGTTTTCCACATTTTCAGGCAATGGCCAGTGTTGTAGCCAAGCAAAAACATCTTGAAATGATTCGTGCCATGGAACAGAGCATTCCTATTCTCCAATCCCTTGAGCTGTGTGTCGACACTACATGAAATGAATCGAATTAGCTGATGTCTGCCAATTGGGGCCGACTAATGTACATCATCCCAGCGACACGCCTGTCTGAACATTGCTACGAACGTTTCAGCCTTACTTCTTCTATTCTGTTGGGCTCTTCCATCATGAGGAAGGCGATATTGTGGAGCTTCCTCCTCCAATGAGTTGTTCGATTGTCCACCACAATTTATCCATACCGCATGTGACAGGATTCCACAGTTTAGGTCTAATTTGTTGGTTACATCTGTCTATCATTTGCTGCACACGCTATTTGGTAGTACGTTCGGTAACTTCACCTCATATTTAGATGTGCTTGGTAATTGGTGCTACTCTTAGGAAGCCCTATTGCATTCTTCATTGAAAAAGGGTTAATTCTCTGAATTGCGTCAGGGTAAATTCGAGCATATACCAGACAGTCAGTGTGAAAATTGACCTGTATTATAATTCCGCTGCTGTTGGTAATGACCCAAATCACGTCATACAGCGCAGTATTGAGTTGTTAGATCGATCTGACAACTGTCCATTTTCACATAGTGATGGTGTCACACACACACAGAGGGTGTTCACAAAGTGGTAATTTGCCTCCAGAAATACTGTATGCGATAGTCAGTGTTACAATATGTTCATCGTTCAATGCGTCTGCAGCTGGTAGATTGGTGAGGATGTGTTCAATTATGTTTCTCCCTCCTAATAGTTCCCTCTCTATCCAGTGTTTAGATCAGAGTGGTGCTGGAAAAGCACAGCAGGTCAGGCAGCAACTGCGGAGCAGGAAAATCAACGTTTCGGGCAAAAGCCCTTCATCAGGAATAGAGGCAGGAAGCCTCCAGGCTGGAGAGATAAGTGGTGGGGTGGGGTGTTGGGGTTGGGGAGAAGGTAGCAAAGAGTACAATAGGTGAGTGGGGGTGAGGATGGAGGTGAGAGGTCAGCGAGAAGGGTAGGGAAGGTAGCAAAGAGTACAATAGTTGAATGGGGGTGGGGATGGAGGTGATAGGTCAGAGGA
>NC_057734.1:53986813-54043042 GCF_004010195.1 Chiloscyllium plagiosum
AAGTGAGGACGGGGGGGGGGGTTCGGCCCTTGTTACGGTTGCAGGGGTGGGGTTTGATGGCAGAGGTGCGGAATGTGGATGAGGTGCGTTGGAGGGCATCTTTAACCACGTGAGAAGGGGAAGTGTGATCTCTAAGCAAGGAGGCCACTGGTGTGTTCTGTCATGTAACTGGTCCTCCTGGGAGCAGATACGGCGGAGGAGGTGGAATAGAGAATACGGATTGGCATTTTTGCAGGAGGTAGGTTGGGAAGAGATATAAACCAGGTAGCTGTGGGAGTCGGATGGTTTGCAAAAAGTGTCTGTGTCAAGTCGGTCGACATTAATGGAGATGGAGCGGTCCAGGAAGAGGAGGGATGTCTAGTTTGTTCTGTGGTGGAACTAGCCCTCCTGGGAGCAGATACTTCTGGTGTGTTCTGTGTGTGTTCCACCCCGACATTAAATTCACTTGGACCACCTCTAACACCACCCTCCCCTTCCTGGACCTCTTCATCTCCTTATTGCTGTATCCTTCTCCAGCTACCACGCCCCTTCCTATCTGTGTAACCTGCACCAATCATTCCAGGCATCTTTATCGCTGTGAACATCTCCAAAACACACACTCCTCCCAATCTCTGTAACCACCTCCAGAGACTACTTCTTCCCATATCTGACTTCTACTCCATCAACTGCACACTTCCTTTGCTCAGCAGCCACCTGCAGACACTATTCCTTCCTCACCTCTGTAATCGCTTCTAGCACTTGCAATCCGGCCTATTATTGAAGCCACTTCGAGGTCCTACACCGTTCCCTAATTTTGCAGCATCCTTCAGACAATGCACACGTCCCTAATTGTGTAACGTCTCCAATCCCTAACTCTTCCCTAGCATTGTAACCGCATCACCTATTTGAGCCCTTTCTTTCAGTGTTATCACCACCATCGCATACATCCCACATGATCTCTGTAACCTCCAACCCCTACACTCCTCCGTATCTCCATTATATTCACCAACCTCTAACAAACCTCTTTATCTCTATGTCCTCCTGCAGCCCCCGACAAGCTTCCCATTTCTGTAATCTCCTAAAACCGGTACATCACTTCATATTTCTATAAATTACTCCAGACTCCAAAGATAATACCATTTCTACACTCCTTCATGTTTCTGTAAGATCCTCCAGCCCTGGCATCCCTCTCTATCGCTGGAAATTGCTCCTGCCACCACAACCTTCTTTCGCACTGGAACCTTCACCAGCTATTCCAGTCCTCCGTATCGCTGTAATTTCTTTCAGAATGTGTCACTCTATATCTCTGTAATCTCATCCAGCTGCGAGATTCATCCTTGTATCTGTAAGGAGGAATCACCCCTCCCATTCTTATTAACCTTCTCCAACGGTACTCCTCTATTTCTGAAGCATCCTCTAGTACCTTCACTCCTCTTTATCTCTAAATTGCCCATCAATGATGAGAGCCCTTCCAATTCTTGTAACTTCCAAGAGTAAATAAATATTTCCTGTCTCTCAAACCCCCTCCTTTGCCAACCCCCTTCCATATCTCTCTAATATCCACCAGATCCTTAACCCACTTCTCCTTATAAGTTGCACCTCCTCCAGCACCTACATCCCTCTTATCTCTGTAGACTCCTCCAGCATCTTCTCTCATCCTTTCATTGTGGCCACAGCCAGTGCTCACGTTCTCCCATATGTCTGGAATCTATTCTAGCACCTACACTCCGCCTTATTGCTGTTAACTTCTCAAGGCATTACGTCCCTATATACCTTCACACCTGTCGCTGCAATTTCTGCCAGCTTCTACATCGCTCCATATTTCTGTCATATTTTCAGACGTTACACACCTTCGAACTTCTGCATCCTTCTCTCACACTGACGCTCTTCACAACCTCTATCATCACTTCCAGAATATGTCCATCCCTATTACTGTACAATTCTCCAGCTTCGATATCATTGTATCCATGTACTCTCCTCCTTTCTGCACTACTCGCTGTCTTTGTATTCTCTACCAGCACCTTACAGGTCTGGTGGCCCTGAGGATAAATCACTACCAGTCGTTCCTCTCTTCAATGAAAGAGCAGCCTTAATGGTCTGGTATCACTATGTCAACACAACAACTCCTTTTTATCGCTGATACCTCCTCCAGACTGTGAAGCTCGGCATGCCAAGGTACTTAGTTTGAGAATCAGCGGAGCGAAGGCTGAACAGGAGCGGATGGGACACGGGAATTGACGGGTAAGTTAATTTATATACTCGTTAAAGCCGAAAGACTGCACGAGTAGCATTTCCTACCCGACATCCTCCTCCTCTAATCGAAACAAATTACTGTAACATGATTGGTAACATTAGAATTCTTTAATAAGAAAACATATTTGGGCAATTTAGAGAACAGAGATGGAAGCTAGGGCAGTTTATGCTCCTCTTGCCGCATGTCGAAGAGGAGGATCACAACGAGTCTCTCTGCTGACTTCACCTGCAAGACGTGTAGGGAGCTGGAGCTGGAGTTGGATGAGCTTTGGATCATTCAAGAGGCTGAGGGAATGATAGGATGGGTTATGTGGAGACAGGCACAACTAGGTTAGAGGACAAGTTATCGTCAAGAGAGCAAAAGTGGATAAGCAAACAGTGGAGGGAACCCGTATGCCGTTGCACTCATTAATAAGTATACTGCTTTGAGTAATGTTCCGAGAGGAGGGGGAATGATCTACCAGGGGAAAGCCAAAGCGGACCGGTCTCTTCAACTGAGCGTGGTTCTGCGGCTCAGAGGGAAGAGGGTAAAATAGGAGACAGGTAATGATAGGAGATTCAATAGTTTGAGGAACAGACAGGGGATTCTGTGGTCGCGATCGAGACTCCCAGATGGTATGTTGCCACTGGGAAACAAGGTCAGGGATGTCTCAGATCGAGTCAACAGAACTCTGAAGGGGGAGAGGGAGCAGCCAGAAGTCGTCGTTCACGTCAGTAATGACATCAGTAATCACGTGATCCACTTCCGCTGGAAGCTTATTCCATATGCATATTATCCTCCGTGTAGAAAGAAAATGCCCCTCAGGTTCCCTTTTCGTCTTTTTTTGTTTCAGCTTAAATTGGTGCGCTCTAGTCATCGATTTCCCAACCCTGTGAGAAAGAGTGAGTGCATTCATCCTATCCATGCCTCTCATCAACTTATACACTTTTATCAATGCCCACTTCAGTCTCATACACTCTGAAGAAAAATGTCCTTGGTTACCCCACCTCTCCCTTTAACTCTCACTATTAAGGAACTTGCCCGAATGCCACTGCTCTACCCATATATGTGCACTTTAGTCCCTGTGCGGTCCCTTTTCTCTCTAGTTATTACTTCATATTTAATATACTTTAACTATCACTTCGAATTCATCCTAATATTCTCAGCCCAGGATATGTTTTGTCTTCTTTTCACCCTTCTGATTTCCTTCTTTAGCTACTATTCTATACCTTATGTACCTGGAGGGATTCTATTGGTTTGAGCTGCCTGTCGCTTTCCATACCTCCTTTCTTCTGGTCAAAGCTTCACTATCCAATGTCATCCAGTGTTCCTTATTCTTGCCAAAGTTGCCCTTCACCCTCACAGGAAGGTATATCCTTGAACATTAGCTATCTCCCTTTCAAAGGCATCCCACTTGTTGGAGCTCCGTTTAACTATAAACAAACTGCCCCGCACAAGTACTGCCTGTCCTGTCTATTTATATCAGATTTGTTTTGCCCTGTTACGAACTTGAACCGGTCGACCAGTTTTGTCCCTCTCAGAAATTGTTTTAAATTGAATAGAACTTTAGTCATTGGTCCCAAAATTTCCCCCTACTGCCACCTGCGTCACCTGTCCTGCTGTATTTACCAAGAGTACGTCGAGTTTTGCCCCTTTCCGAGTAGAACCCTCTATGTTGTGTTTGAGGAAACTTCCTTGGACAAACTTAACAAATTCCACCCCATTTAACCCGTTAACTCTCTGGCAGTCCCAGGCTGTATTGGGAAAATTAAACTCCTACTATGAAAACCATACTGCTCCTGCAAGTCTCCACAATCGCCACGTATATTTGGTCAACTAATTCCTGGAGACCATTTGGGGACCAATATTACAACCCAATAACGTCTCCATCCTTAATGTATTTCTTAGATACACTAACAAAGCTTTATTAAATTATTCTTCAGTTACTTCATTGCCGATTGCTGCTGTGATATCAACCTTCATCAAAAATGCAATGCAGTCTCCCCTCCTGAGACCATCTCTGTTCTACCTAAAGCACCTGGACCCAAGCACATTAAATTGTCAATCCTGTCACTCTCTTAGCCATGATTCTGTATTAGCTATAACATCCCACATATCTATCCAGGCCCTCGGTTTTTCGATCTTACTGGTCAGCCATCTAGTATTAAAATAGACGCAATTTAATCGAACAATCACCCTTGCTCCTTGTTGTGTTCCAGTCTGACCTGCCATTTCACTTTACTATTTCTGATAACTGTACCTCCTTCCAACCTCGCACTTGCTTAACTAGTGTGAAGAATTGCACACCCCTGTCAATTTGTTTAAATCCTCCCTTGAAGCACTGACAAACCTGGCCGCCAAGATATCAGTCACCAAACAGTTCAGGTGGAACCCATCCCTCGTGAACAGGTCGCCTCTGTCACAAAACAACATCCCAAAGCACTAAAAATCTGATTCCCAAACTTCTGCACCATTTCGTTTCGCCATACATTAATTTGCCATACCCTCCTGTTCGTAACCTGAATAGCGCATCGCACTGGAAGTAATCCAGTAATCCATAGATTGTCACCAACGAGGTCCTGGTTTTGAAGGATCTATTTTTTCTTCGAGCTCTCTATAATCACTCCAGATGATTTTATCCCTATTTCTACGTGCCGTTTGTCTAAAACATGGACTCATAGAGTAATAGCTATGTCCAGTATGGAAACAGACTCTTTCAGCCAACACAAGCATGCCGTCCAGATATCTTAACCCAATCTAGTTCCACCTGCCAGCACCCGGCCCACACCCCTCAAACCCTTCCTATTCATATACACATCCAAATGCCTTTTAAATGTTGCAATTGTACCAGCCTCCACCACTTCCTCTGATAGCTCATTCCATTTACGTGCCACCTTCTGCATATCTCCTTTTATCTCCTTTATATCTTTCCTGTCTCACACTAAAACTATGATCTCTCGTTCTGAACTGCTCCACCCCAGAGAAAAGAACTTTGTCTATTTATCCGATCTATGCCACTAACAATTTTGTAACCTTCTGTAAGATCACCCCTCAGCTTCCAACTTTCCAAGGAAAACAGATCCAGCCTTTTCAGCATCTCCTTATAGCTCAACTTTTCCAACTCTGGCATCATCCTTGTAAATCTTTCCTGAACCCTTTCACAACAACTTTCCAGTAGGAAGGAAACTAGAATTGCACGCAATCTTCCAACAGTGGTCTAACCAATGCCCTGTACAGCCACAACATGACCTCCCAACTCCTTTACTCAATACACTGACTGATAAAGGAAAGCATATCAAACGCCTTCTTCACTATCCAATCAAACTGCAACTCCACTTTCAACTATGAACCTGCACTGCAGGTTCTCTTTGTTTAGCAACACTCCCGAGGATCTTAACATTAAATGTATAAGTCCTGCTAAGATTTGCTTTCCCAAAATTCAGCACCTCGCATTTATCTGAATTAAACTCCATCTACAACTTCTCAACCTATTGAGCAATCTGATCAAGATCCTGTTGTAATCTGAGATAACCTTCTTCCCTGTCCACTACATCGCCAGTTTTTCTGTCATATGCAAACTTACTAATTATAGCTCTTATGCTCACATCTAAATCAATGACTTATGGCTGCTCATCCCCCCCCCCCCCCCCCCCCCCCCCCCCCCCCCCCCCCCCCCCCCCGTTTGCAGCCCACTCTGGGTAATCATGGATCCAGGCACCTGGGAGTTAACACACCCATTCTGGATTCCTGTTTATGGCCACAGAATCTCCTGTCTGCCTCCCTTCTTATCGAGCCTCCGATCTCAAAGATACTGTTTACATTGTCCATTTCTCACTGGGCCCCAGGGTCGGTCATAGTATCAAAAACCTAGGTACTGCTGCTTTCCCGTAACGGTTACACATAATCCATTCACCCCATTAAACAGTATGCACAATAGTACATTTGTTTCCGAGGCAAATGGCCACTTGGAGCCTGCACTCTCTGCCTTCATACTTTGGTGGTTTCCTAGTGGTTACCTCGCTGCACTCTGACTGGAACACAACAGGACGCCTGTTGGGTTAAATTATATTTATTTCAATGCAAGACGTTCGATAAATAAGGCCGACGAAATCTGAGCGTGGATAACCACGTGGAACTGGAACGTTGTATTCATTACAATAACATGGCTGATGGAGCCACTTGGGTGTGACCATGTCACAAAATCTCTTACTATAATACACTCAGCAGCTCGGATGTCCAGAACACGGTCGTCCAGGAGCTGCAGCTTGCTGTATTTCCCACAGGCGCAGTCATCAGGGATGGTGGAAGTCTCCCTTAGCTCCCAGAGCCTGCCTAACTGCCATCTGAATTGCTGTCAGACGAAAGAAAACGATTGAAAATAAATTTTCCCGAGCTTATCTGTAATTTGCTGAGCTGTTTCTCTCTAAATACTCTTGAAACAAAGCCGTACCGCTTATTCTGCTCCAATAAGTTTTGCAATAGCACATCGCTCCATCTCTCCAGATTTAATCATGTTTAGTAAAAGACAGAAGCGCTGCAGTGCTGAGGTACTTGGGACTTAAGCCTACTGCAAGTAACATTCCCAAGTCACTGCGAGTGACAGTGTACCATCCAAATTCTAACCAAGCCTGACTCTGCCGAGTTTCTTGAGATCTGATGAGATCGGACATTTCAGAATAATATTGTCACAGGTCATCTTCACACATTTACACCAGGCCCATGTATACCTGCTCTTCAGTGCAGGTCACTGCTTGTCTTTGGAGAGTGACTTGAGGAGATCTTCCTTCTGGTAGCAGTGACTGCAACGGTGTAAATTTTCACGCCAACAGCCCGTCCATTTTATCGTAGCCCACTGCTCGTGCTTTCCATGTATTAATACTGTTTCTATAAAATCCTTGCATCCGTCTATTGCAATCTAAAATGGGGGAGGGACAGAAATTGATGTTCTAGTGCATACGGAGTTATTGGAAAAAGAATTTCATATGACATAGGAAGAACAGTATGCACATCTGCTCCCTTAATCTGACTTACATTTCAATACGTATATATTTATTCTGATAAGCCTCCATCCCACTTTCCCACGCTTTCCCACATGTACCACTTGTTTAAAAATCTGTTTATCTCAGCCTTGAAGATAATTAATGATTCATCCTCAACAGCCTTCAGCTTTTCCTAGAATGTTTCCCTTTCACTGATCTGAGACTTGTTGGTCTTTAAGTACCATGTTTTTTTATTTCAGCATTCTGTGTGAAAGTTGAATCTAAAGATTAATCAACACTTATTCGTTCACACCTCGTCTGTGGCCAGAGGCAAAATAAAACGAAAAATAAAGGTTACGAAGCTTATAATTTCCTCCCTCATCCCCCACATCAGCCTAAGATACAGCTCAGCCAGAACGGGGTGTTGTCAGCTGTTTATCTCGCATTAAATTCCTCTTCTTCCTCAGCTCCTGTATCAATCTGCTGAAGGTTCACCTTGCCACTCTCCCTGAATCCAGCCAGTGTTTCTCCAAAGTGAAGAACGATACGAAGAATATGTTTAACCTATTCTGTGGCTCCATGCAGAGTTTGTTTCCTTGATCCCGAATACACACCATTCTTTCCTTCCTTATCGTCTTCACCTTAATAAACTGAGATAATATCTTGAAGTTCTTGTTTATCTTACCCACTAATCTTTTATCATACCCATTGTTATTGTTGTTACTTCCCTATACTTCGTATATTATTCCTGGGTCTCCACTGACCTGTTGAATTTATACCTGCTCGCAAGGCAAAGCTTTTCACTGCGCCTCGGTAGACGGGGCAATACATTCAATTCAATTCAGTTCAAGCTGATTTTCGTTACTCCATTCTGAATATTTATAGACCCGCAAGATTCTCTCGGCTTGCTTTACTAAATTTCATCAATGGTGTAACATGTTGGGCTGACGTTCTCATCAATTCCGTTTAGAGCATGTGACCACTACCCCCCTTCCGCCTTACGCTGTTCTGCCATAGGTTTACACATAAGTAACTTTCTTTGGCCAGACCCTTCACAATCCTAAAACATTTTTTTTTATCTGAACCTTTGACTTTTGTCTTTTCCTGAATAAACTTGAAATGTATGATGTTAAGGTCACTGCTCCTAAATTACTCTCCCCATCTTGCCTAGAACACCAGATTGGTTGCGTTCCCACAATAAAACTCAGCACTTCACCGTCTCTTGTAGTATCTGCTACACGTTGACATAAGAAGCTGTGTAGAATAGCTTTCAGACCATCAGGCCCCTCTCAAAAAGTTATCATTACCCCAATACATATTGGGAATTGTCGTGTCCGAATGTAATTATCCTATTATAGGTTTTGCATACCACAATGAACTGATTATAAGTCTGTTCCTATATTTTCATTTTTTCTGCGGATCTATAATATATCCCCAAAATTGTGGCTGTTATTCTTTTCATCCTGAGTTCTACCCAGAAAGTTTCATTTGAAGATCCTTCCAAGATGTCGTCGCTCCTTACTGCAGTAACTCATATAATAATTAGTAATACAACACCACCTCCTCTTTTCCACCCTCTGCTGTCCAGTCAATAAATCCTGTACCACAGAATACTTTGTTGCCAGTCCTGACCTCATTCAAGTTGTGATATGGTGAAAACATCACTTCTCCACATGTCAACTCATTCCCTTATCACATTTGTCTGTCTGATAATTCTGCTAGGTAAAGTGCATGCAAACTGGAACATCTCACCCGGAATACCCTGTACCTCTGAGATCTTCAGTCCTTCATTGTTTGTTATTCGGCTGCCCAATCTATGAACCCAATCTGTAACTCTGGGGCTTAACCGATATTTATTGAATTGCATTTTATTTCCAAACATAAGTATTCATGCAGTTCAACTATCCAGAACTGAGCAATCAACTCCACATGCCTTGCCTTTGTGGAGATTATTTCCCTGCTCAGTGTGGCGATGGGACAGCCCTCAATAATGGGGAAAGTGAGGACTGCAGATGCCGAAGAGTTAGAGTCGAAAACTGTGGCGCTGGAAAACCAGAGCAGTTCAGGAAACATCCGAGGAGCAAGACAGTCGATGTTTCTGGTATAAGCCCTTCATCAGGAATGTATTGATGCCTTCCCATTATATCCATCAATGATTCAATAGATATTGGGTTTTGCACTTGCTGGGGAACGCAGCATTGTTTATATCACTGAAATAAAAAGCAGTCAGTCATTGGGGGAGACAGCACAATATGGAATGTGGCAAGTTCCGCCGAAGGACAGCCTTTTTCATCGTTTTTTTTAAAATTATAATGAATAGATGAACGTGTGAGGGCGTGGGGTATCTGAGAGCAGGAAGCTGGGAAGGGGCATTAGGCCAAGCCGTTCAGCTATGGTATACATAGTTATATTCAATATGTTAATTAAAAATAGTGGTCTTATTAGGCGCCATCAATCAGTTCTTAATGGGATCGGGAGATTCTAGCTCTATTCGAGGGTAGGTGAGAATGCCTCCTTCCTGGCAGTACAGTGCTTCCAATATTGCTCTTCTGTGAGTGAGTTATTTTGGTGACTCTCCATCTGACGTGTCCTTTATGTGGCTCTCTTATCACTGGGGTACGAGATTGCCCTTCAGGTTTTGGGATAACTATGTTAATCGGGTCGAGGAAGCTTATTGTCAGGTTGTCTTGGGAAGTGTATTACCTGGTCTGCGAGTGAATGTGGTCATGTGTGGTTTCCCGTGTTAGCGTGTTTGGGTCAATGCTAAGGCATTCTGCATGCTCATTGTATGGTTTGGATCCGCATGATGTACTGTGCTCTGTGTGGCCATGCTGTGAGTAGGCAGGGTGTCAGATCTCTTCCCACAATTCTCCTTTTTAAGGGAGGGATGAGACGTGGAAAACGTAGCTGGATCCAGGAGTCTTGTCGTGTTGGGGTGTGGGTTTCGCCATCAGACAGTTAGCCCTCGGTGCCTGAGTCCAACTCAGCAGGGGTTGTCTCAGGGGCAGGGATGCTGCCCCAGTGGATCTGCACTAGCTGAGTGGTGAGGTGGGTAAAGGGGGATAGTATTGCTTGCAGCCATGAACAGCGAAGTCGGATGACCAGGTTTTGTGTCACACTCCCGGCAGTCGCAGCAATGAAGGCTATCAATCCTTGTTGCAGGACTGTGCCCCATGAGCCCAGCCAGGACGCTACCCAGTCCCATAAATATCAGTGGCAGTTCCGATAATGGAGTACAGAAGCCGTCTGCTGGATATGCTGGGCCAGATCCGTGATGGTTCCGCTGGTCATCAATGTCAGTGGAGCAGTCAGCACAAATGAGGCCGCATGTGTCCCCTTTTGCAGCGATCATGCAGTCTCAGGCCCTCCTATTCTGCAGGGCCACATTGCAAGTGGTAACAGTCTCTGCATTCAGCTGGGTGAACGCCTCAGCTGTGGAATTCAACACCTCTTCTAGTGGCCAGTTCATGGACTTCTACGTGCAACCACAAGGTTGGACAACGGGATACCAGCAGGTAGAGAGCTGTATCAATGGCAACGAGCGCTAATTTGCTGAGGGTTATAGGCTTTTGAAAGGGAGAGGACTGGAAGTGGTAGTTGAATGGTACAGCATACTCAACAAAGCAAATTCCACCCAGGACAATGGCAGCCAGGGGTAGGCGTTTTAGCCACATATAAAATAGGTGCCATTGTGAGTCCCGAGATGGAGGGTGTGGGTCCCTGTCCGGACGAGGAGGAAGGTGGTATCCTGATTTCGAAATGCCGGTGTTGGAATGGGGTGTACAAAGTTGCAAATCACACAGCACCAGGTTATAGTCCAACAGGTTTAATTGGAAGCACGAGATTTCAGAGCACCGCTCATTCATCAATCTCCTGATGAAGGAGCGGAGCTCGGAAACCTAATGCTTCCAATTAAACTTGTTGGGTTGTAACCTGGGTGCATTCTGCATCGTCTTGTTGAGGACATGTAGGTTTAATATATTGCTTTCTGCTGCGGATCGGCGTGCTATATGAGTTAGGATCAGGAAGTCAGTGCACCGGCTCCAGCTAGCCTCCCATCCGGATTGCTGCCTGCTCCTTAAACAGACGGATCCTGCGGGTGGCCGCTTCTTCTTGGTGTCAGTAATTGTCAGGGCTGGCGTTCATGTGAGAGGTTGTAGGCGGGTTAAAACCACTCTTTAGATTTCAAGGGGTTGGGCTATTATCCACGTATTTGCTGATTGCTGTTGGCAAATTGAATGTTGTAACCTTAGGGGATCTGTCTGGTTCCAGACACTACTCCGCCATGTCTGAGGTGATAACAAGGGTAGAAGCGAATGGAATACCCCCGTGAGAGTGGACGGGGACCAGAGTGCAACCTCAGCAACGTTTCTTGATAAATAGCTGAGCATACCCATGCCCTATTCTCAGGAAAGTGTTGGCCGGCAAGTCACGGCTGATTATTAAATGCCTCTCCATTGTCCCTGGTTACCAGCAAGCCACATTGTGGCGGTCAGGCAGGTCACGCTGAGGACGGTGATGGTGATGGCTGTGGCCTGAAGCTGGATCTGCGTTCTGTGTTCTGCGTGGAGTCTTCTCCCGTCTGGTCCCTGTTAGTCGGAAGTGGGGTTCTTTTGCAGCGGGTGGCATCTGTCCATCAGGGCCATCCTTCCACTTTTACACTTGTCCAGGATGTCAGCAGGATCAGGTAGGGGACTTTCCACCTAGGAGAGTGAGAGTTCTTTTCCAGTGATTTTATCATGGTATAGTCCCGGGGCGGAATACATGAAGTGGCATTGGTAGGAGTTCGGGCAGCACGGCTCTGACCTGGTCGTGCTTTACATTAATGATTCTGCTAAAGGCTTGTACATAATTCAGCAGAGCATGTTGCTTCAGGGGATGGGGTGTGTCCGTGGAGAGCTTTGGGGGCCTGGTAACCGTGAGCATACGTCACCCCATACAAATCGGGTGAATCCGGTCATGCGGTTTACCTGGTCACGTATAGTGTAAAGAGCTAGTGTCACAGTATCTGGCCAAGTCAGTCCTGTATCTTAGATGATCTTGGTCAGTGTGATTTCAAGGGCGCCATTCATCCATACGACCACGCCTGATGAGTGCGGTTGGAGGGGATGTGGTGTCGCCACAGTATCCTTCGTGCTTCACCAGTAATAGTCTTGAGCCTAACAATGAAATGAGTTCTCCTGTCTGCCTCGATGTTACTGGGGTCCCGAATCTGGGGATGACATAACTCAGGAGGCATTTTTTCACTCTCCATGCATCATCCTTTTTAGTAGGGAATGTTTCCACCCATTCAGAGAAGATGTCGATGTTGACCAGGATGCATTTGTAAAACAGTTTTTTTGGGGGGCATGTAAGCAAAGTAAATTTACATTTGGTTGAAAGGCATCTCAGGAACTGGTAATTGGTCATACCTGGCATGAATCTTTCCTGCATTGTTTTACAGGCAGGTGATGAACTGTGATAACAGGGCTTGAGTCGTGGCAGCAAATCCTGGTGCATACCAGGATTGTGTGGCAGTGCGTTTGATTCCCCTCTTGCCTGTGTGGCTGATGCCGTGTGCTGCTACGGCCAGCATGTGTAGGTGGGCTCTTGGGGAAATGATGCAGCCATTGGTATTATCAAGCACCTGTAGGGAAGGTGACCTCATGGTCCCAATGCAGTTCCAGCTTGTCAGGCAGTCTCACTGCCTCCATGCGGTGAGGGAATATTGGGGCTTCGCCATTCAGGGGGGCTGAAGGACGAAAGTGGTTGGGTGCAGTACAGCTTCTTAGGCTGCTGTGTCAGTTGAGGCAGTCCCGAGCGTGACAGGGTCTGTGGCAGAGGTATGGGTTGCACATTTTATAATCGCTTTGGCAGAGGGTAACTGGAGAGCTTCCAGGAGTTTGGAAATTAGCATAGCCTGGTGCAGTGGCCTCCCTGCTGAAGTGATGAATTGGAGATGTGTCTCTACAGTGTGCCAAAGTCTTGAACAACTCCAAAGGCACAGCTGGAGCCAGTGGAAATGTTGGCTGTGTGATCCTTTGCAATGATGCAAGCCGTAGTCCGCGTGAACGGCATCATAGCCTGTGCAGATGTACCATCTGGTAGTTCAGGTGATTCCAGAATTGTGAAAGGGGTGCACACGGCATACTCTGATTTTGTGCACTGGTCTGTTGGCCTGAAGGATGACCCATTCATAAAGAATTTGAGGTCAGGGATGTCTAAAGATATTTTCATACTTCAGGCTGCTGGGTGATGAAGTGAACGGCATCATAGCCTGTGCGGATGTACCATCTGGTAGTTCAGGTGATTCCAGAATTGTGAAAGGGGTGCACACGGCATACTTTGATTTTGTGCACTGGTCTGTTGGCCTGAAGGATGACCCATTCATAAAGAATTTGAGGTCAGGGATGTCTAAAGATATTTTCATACTTCAGGCTGCTGGGTGATGAACTGATTAACGGCGTCTAAACAGTCATGTTCGACCGCAGAGGAGTCCTGAATGAGTCGGAGCAGGGTGGCAGGGTATATGGCAGAGGCACACTTTTGAAACAGATTAGCTTTGGACAGTAAGTCGACCTCATAGCCAGTTCTCCGGCTGGCAGTGGAAAATTGGTTCCTGCTAAATTTAGCAACAGAGTAACAGAATGCTGAACCAACACAGTTCAGGTGTGATCGAGCACGATGGGGGTTCTGATCAGCATTAATCAATGCTGATACATTCTGGGTCTTCTTTGTAAGGTTTGGACAGGCTTGATTATCTATGTTCTTTGTGGCCATACTGTGGGTAGGCAGATCTTTTCCCACAATGGGGAAACTTTCCATAGATCCCTGTGTCTGTTCCAAGCTCTGCAGACCTGCCACATCCAGTCATAAATGGTGATGAACACATGAATAACAGAGGAGGACAGTCTGCAAATATCCCACAGCCAATGTTAGAAGAGCCTGTTCATCACTGAAAAATGTAAGGCAGATGTAGCGAGAAGTGGATGATTTGCTCTACTTCGTCGTGATGCCCACTGAACCACCGTTGACACTCTTCAGACAATTACATTTTCTGCAGATGAAATTAAGGAAAAATTGTAAGTAATAGGTGCAAAAAGCTCGGGTATCATTTCTGCAATTGGACTAAGGGCTTCGTGCTGCACAATAAACCATGCCCATGGGGAAGCTCTTTCGGTGTAGCTCATGATATCTGACATCTCTCTCGCAATGTGGAAAATTGCTCAACAGTGTTCAGTCCGCTTAGAGGTGTGTAATTTCAATTTACCCAGTTGGCACCGCCTCAGTATCAGCGCGAGTGTCAAATTGGCAGAGGTTCTCTCTGACAAAGCTTTCAAATAACGCTTCAATCAGAATTGACATCGATCCACATTATTCCTCGTCTGTCACCGACACTCATTTACTCCAGTTGTCTCAGTTAGGTTGCAGCTTCTTTACCTCCCTCTTATTCCAACTTCCTGTTCCCTGTCAGGGATCCCCATTTTCTATCCATGCCAGGATATTTGTCCCAATCTCGTGTGCTTTGATTTTGCTCTCCAGACTTGTGACTTAATCAAAAATGTTTTGAAAAATCCAAGCGCACTGCATGAACAGCTTTTCTTTATCTACCACTAGGCTTGTCAAACGTGGATACCCATTTCTACCTACATTAAACTTTTCTCTGTGAATTGATTTTCGGATAAACTAATACAAAACCTTCCCTGGCATTGCATCCTTTGTAATAGAATCTCACATGATCCTGACTTTTTATATGTGGTGAACCAGACTGCAATTTCCGTTGACTCCTTGCCTCCCTTCTAACTCAGAGGATTCTATTTGCTGCTGTCAAATCCGTGCCAGCATCATCCCGAATTTGGATGATGACAAGCAAAACCTTCATTATTACAATGCCCACCGCCTTTATTAACCGAATATGTGGACTAATCAGGCGTTGGAGATTTATCAGAATTCAATCCAAATGACGTATCCAAAACTGTTCATTGATTAATTTCATTTTCTATTCTTTTTGCTCTCTAGACGTAGTTTTGCAGGCATTTACGTTTTTTTTTAAATATTTGCTTCTGTGGAGATAGAACTGGGCAATTTCCTTCATAGTTACGCAATTCTCATGTCATCTGTTCTTTTCCCTCTCCCTTTAAATTCATCCTTCCGAGTATTAGACTTCACAACTCTGGGGGAAAAATATTCTGGCAGCCAAAACCATCTATTCGTCTAAAAATATTATTGCGTTCTCTCAAAACTCCCCTCAGTTACTCTAGAGAAAACACCCCGAGTATTTCTGGCCTTTCATTATAGGTCGCACGATCTAGTCCATACAGCATCCTAATAAACCTCATCTGCACTCTCCCAAAGCCTCCACGTTCTTCTTCTAACGTGGCGAAAATAATTGAATGCAATACGCTAAGTGCGGTCGAAACAAAACCTAAAAAAACACGCAAAAGGACATTCTGAATATTGTCCTCAATCCATTGAACAACAAAGGCAGGCATGCCATATGTCTTCTTTACAATCCTACCTATTCCATTGCCAGTTTCAGGGAGTTATGGACTTGAACTACAATATCCCTTTCTAATTAATGTCATCAGGATCCAGCCATTTACTGTACATTTTTCCTTTACATGTCATGTACACACCTCATGCTTACCCGGATTAAACTGCTTCAGCCCATATCTGCAACTGCAGTATATACCGCTATAATCATTGACAAGCTTCTTCACTACCCATAACTCCACCAATCTGTGTATCGTATGAAAACTTAGTACCCACTCTTTATTTTCCCACAATTTGTTTCGGATAGGTTGTGCCTTACAGACCTTACTGAGTTCTTTGAGAAGGTTAGCAAATAGGTGAATGAGGGTAAAGCGATTCATGTGGTGTATGTGGATTTCAGCAAAGTGTTTGCTAAGGTTCCCGGCGGTAAGATTTTGCAGAAAATACAGAAGTGTGGGATTGAGGATGATTTATTGGTTTGGATCATACATTGGCTGTTTGAAAGATGACAGAGGATTGTGATTGATGGGAAATGTCCATCGTCCCTTTCAGTTACTCGTGGTGTACCGCAAAGATTTGTTTTGGAGCCATTGCTCATTGCATTTTTTTGAATGGCCTGGATGAGGGTGTAGAAGGATGGGTTATACATTTGCGTGTGAGACTCAAATCGGTGAATTGTTAACAGTTTGGGAGCATGTTCCAGGTTACAGAGAGACACAGATACGCTGCAGAGTTGTTTTGAGAGGTGGCAAATGAGATTAATATTGTAAAATGTGAGGAAATTCACTTTCGAAGAAACAACACTTGGGTACTCACCTCTTCCCTACTCTCTGTCCAAGGCCCCAAACAAACCTTGCAGGTGAAGCAGATTTCACTTGTACACTCAATTTAGTCTCCTCTCATTGCTTCTCACAATGTCATTTATTTTAAAACAGTGACTGCTTTGAAGAACACTTCCACTCTGTACAAGTAATCGTGCCCTTATCATTGCTTCCCATTTCAATAATCTGCCTTGACTTCATGCTCACATTCCTTTTCTGGACTGCTGCAATGATCCAATGAAGCATAACCCAAGATCGAGTAACACCTCACTTTTCACTTTAGTGCGTTACCGCATGTAAATCTTAATATTCCACTCCATAACTTCACAGCCTGACCCCATTATGACTGCTCACCATTTTTCACACATTCTTCCTCCTCGTCTCCCTATGGCCTTAACTTGTGCGTCTTGTTTACCATGCACTCAATTAAGAGAACCTATTTACCACAGTCACACCTCAACTTACAAACATTTTACATCCGATTCTCTTTGACCAGAATTAAAAGCCAGTTTGTTTTATGAATTTCGCCTCAACATCCTTTGTTTCCTGTCAACCTTCTTCTACCCCCGTAAAGAGATACAAAAATGACCAGTTTCCAATCCTTTTCAGTTCTGACTAAGTCATACTGGACGTACAACGTGCACTTTGTTTTTTTTGTCTCCGCAGATGCTCTCTTACCTGTTGGGTTTCTCTGGAAACGATAGCGACCAGTACAGATTTCCAATTTTAAAATGTTGATATGGGAAATCTGTAGCATAAACAATGTTTAAACAGGGTACGTTGAAGAAGTCTCACTGGATCTGAATGATAGACACTGCTTTCACTTCACACATGTTGCCAGACCTACTCAGTGTCTCATGCAATACCTATTTTTGAACAAGTGTCAAAGCTGCTCAAAATCCCTGTCCAACACGGAATGCTATACTCCAGGCAATGAAAGATCGCACGAGGGGGACAAATTCATTGGTTCTGAAACAACGTAAGGTTGACATCACCGACTACAGAGCTCTTCATCATGGTCAGTGAGTGAAATAAATTTAAATGCACTCATCCTGAAAACAGAAGACGGCAGTTCTGGAAGGGAAAATATGCAGATGAATATGATTAGAATCTATTACTCTAGTTTGAGGACGTGACAAATTGGAGAATTGACATCACGGAAAGTCCCTCAGAAGATTGAGAATATTAAAATGTTACCATGTCAAAAACCAGAATATGTCATAATGTTACTGAGTTAAATCGATCTTGCTGTTGAATTGGGTAGAGGCAGTAGAATTGAATTGCAGATATTGCTGCTCAAACTCGGCATTCATGTGGTGCTGGGTCGAAAGTTGCGGCAGGACTGAAGACTTGTGCGTCACAACAGGCCGTGTCCGTGGGGAAGGTGCTTAATTCCATCTCCAACTCTGACATCTACCTGGAATTGTGGAAAAATACTGAACTATGTCCAGAGCCCTAAGAGGAGAAGAATTTCAATCTGCTCCATTACCACCCCCTCACTCCCATTAATATAGTCAAATTGTCGAAGTTCTTTTTGACAGTGCTGTCAAGTAGCACAGAAATAACCTGTTCAGCTTTGTTTCCCATAGGATTCCACGTCGAGATGGTGCTGCTTTGGATATGTCACTGGATTATAAATCCAGACCAGGCTAAATCTGGTGGAAGTTCAAATGTCGATTGTAAACACCAATTTACTTCACCAATGTACTTTTATGAAGAGATCTCCCATTCCTTCCTAGTCTGGCGTAAAATTGAAACCGGACACACAGCTGAACTCTTTAATTGTCTCTGAAATTGCCAATAAGACATTCAAATGTATTAAAGTGTTCCGAGTTCTTAAAAGATGAGGTTGACAGAACACTCGGCACCAGACTCGGTCTTGAAAAAGTGAGTGGGTAAAACAGTCCTTCCGCGCCAGCAGAGGCCTCTTTTGCAACTTTTGAGAATTCATGGCAACATTTGCAGAGTTATCAAAAGACTGAACAGAAACATCGGGAAAGCAACAGGGCGTTCAGCATATTGAATCTTCCCCATCCCAGTACGTGACAGAAAATTCCTTCAGCACACTTTTCCCACATACAGTACATATCACTTAATATGAATAAAAAATCGTAAAGGATAATTTGGCCACTATAGCAATCGTTTTGGTCCATCGATTGTGCTCCTCCATTTAATATATTTATGTCTGATCCTCCATCGCCATGCTATAATGCTGTTATATCTCAAACAGTTGGTGTAGAGAAATCCTTATTTGTAATTAATGTCTTGGCTTCCATCGCTTTATGTGGAAGAGAATTGGCCAGGTTTACCAGTCCCTGAGTACAGACGTTTATTCTCATCTCAATTCAGAGTGACCTGCTTTAGCTAATACTATGGTCCTTGTTTTAAACGTCACAGCCAGGGGAGCTATCAATCCTGCTTCCAATGCATCTCACCTTGACAAAATTTTATATATTTCACTGAGATCGCCACTCATTTTCTGGAACATCATGGAAAACAATTCCACTCCACACAAGCTCTGATCCCACATCAAGCATGTTGACACATAGGTCAGTCTGGTCACACTTCACTGCATTCTCGCAAAGTTAGATATCTCCTTAATTAGGAAACCTGTACACAATTCAGCACAATTCTCGAGATGGGTTCTCATCAAGGCCCTGTACAGCTGCAGTAAGGCACCTTTGCGCATGTACTCAAATCCGCTTGAAATGAAGGTCAACACACCATTTCTCGACTCAACTGTTTTCTGCTCGTACAACATTAGTTTCAATATGTAATGTACTAGGAGATCCAAATCCCTTTCAATGTTAGCTCAACCCAATTCTTGGGTCTATGTACACTGGTCAGCGTGCAAACGCGATTCCCACTGTAGACTTCTGGCTTCAGAATTCGATGCCCTGCAGGGACCTTGGATGTCTTCGCAGAACAAAGCAACAAAAAGCACAATCATTATCTTTTGTCGATCAACATTTCTCCACGAATCCTTTTTCAAGTGGTCTCCTTTTCTCGCACATGGTGCACGATGTCACATCTGTCCGTGTTGCCCTTCATCTGACACGTTTTTTGCCCATTCACTCCAGTTGTCTCAATCACCTTGTAAGCTTCTTTACATCACTTTTTAAATATGAATTGATAATTGTAGTGTCCAACGCATCAATCCCTATGATGCTCCATGAGCCGTCAAGTTGAACAAACAATGTTTAATTCCTACTCAATGTTTACTGCCAGTTCTTCCATTCTAAAACCATATCGATAATATTGGCCACAATTTCACAGGTTGATTTTGCACACTCAACTTGAGACTTTGTCAATAATCTTACTCTAAACACAAATGCATTATATTCCTTGTTTCGCCACTACGTGTACAGCAGTCAGTTTCTCAAATGTGATTCCCATTTCGTACATCTATGTTGATGCGATCTGTGCCCATTACTTTCAGTCCCAATGATTTCTACAACATCGTTTCATTACTAATTTCATTGTGTTCATTTTTTTTCTCAGCAGACCGGCGTTTTATGATGCTGCTGGGAAGATTGTTCTGTTTTGTTTCCTTCTATGAAAACGTAACTGAAGCAGTTGCTACAGAGTCCTGCCATTGCCCTGATCACCATTTTTCATTCTCTGATATTAGACTGTAGGGAAGCTGCATTTGTTTTCTGTTTCCCATTTACATACATTTAGAAGATATTACCCTTCACTCTCGTAACCTTTGTTAATATACCGTTCACAAACCCAGCAACACCTGGCATAAGCTGATTTATAATGGATCTTACACAACCAAAGAATAGCAGAAGCACAGTCTCTGTACCATCAGAAATACTGCAGGATCTACATTAGTTCCACTTTCCTACACGAGACCAGCAACCTTGAATGTTATGACATTTCAAGTGCTCATCCAAATTCTTTTTAATGGTGTGAGATTACCCACTGCACCATCCATCTCAGGAAGTCCTTTCCAGACCCCAGCGTATTCTGCTTTAAAAAGTCTTCAATTTGTCTCTAAACATCAAACGCTTCATTTTAAAATTGTGTTCATTGTACTTGACCCTCTACTAAAAATAACAGCTGCTGTCTATTCACCCTGTTTATTCCCCTTATAAACGTACACTTCTGAATCAAGTCCCCGCTCAGAGCCTTCTTTGTTACAAAGCAAAGAAACCCAACTGATGTTGCCTCTGTCCACAGCTGAGTTGCTCCATGCCATGAACGTCCTGGTGAATCTCCTCTGTACGTCCTCCAGTGCAATCACATTTTTCCAGTGATGTGGTGTACAGAACTGCACACAGAAATCCATTTGACCTAACCAATCCCATGTACATCTCTTATATTCTCTACCTGAATGAATAAATGCTATGCTTACGATCTCCTTTGCCTTGTTACTAGCTTATTATCCAATCATGTCACATTGAGGGTTTCGTGGAGAATCACCCTCTGAGCTTCCTCGTGTGCTGCCATTCATTGAATAGCTCCCAGGCTGGTTCCCTCTTCCAAACTTTATCATCTTTCATGTGGCACGGTGGCTCATTCGTTAGCACTCCTGTTTCACAGAACCAGGGACCCGCATTTTTTTGCAACCTCGGGCGACTGTCTGTGTGGAGTCTGCACGTTCTCCCCGTGGCTGCGTGAACTTCAACTAGTTGCTGCAGATTCCTCCCACAATCAAGACATATATAGGTTAGGTAATGCTAAACTGGCAATGCTAAATTGCCTATAGTATTCAGGGATGTGTTGCTTAGGTGACGTAATTGGGGTACGTTTAGGTTAACTGGGTAGGAGAATGAGTATGGATGAGTTACTATTTGGAGGCTCGGTGTGGACTTATTGGGCTGAAGGGCCTGTTTCCACTCTGTGTGGTTCTATTTTCTCTCTCTTTCTCTCTCTATGGAACATAATACCTTCCTTATCACTGCCGAACACCCGGCAAATTTTTGTGTGAAGCTCAAACTTACCACAATCCCTCCAACCCATTCCACATTGACATCCGCATCACTAAAGAATATGATAATAATAAGGTACACAGCACAATCCTCGTGGTTCATCAGGGGTCAATGCCCTGCCACTAAAACAAAATTAGATGTTACTTGACAAATTACTCTTGATACCATGAGATTTTGGTTTTTTTTTAAATCAGTTTCCCATGTGGAGTTTCGTCAAAGGACTTGCTGAAATACCATGTAAGCAGCTTCCTCGAGAAAAAGAATCTCTCTGACAACGTCATGCTGACTATTCCTGATCAAACATTGTTCATCTTGATGGAGGGCAATTTTCTCCTTTCCTATTTTCTCCAATAGTTTCCACAATACTATTGGGTGAAGGCCCTTCCCTCCTTGTGGACAGCAGCAGCCTGTGATAGAACGCACACAGACCTGAGAATTTGCCCAATTTTACAGCAGCAAAAGCCTCCAATCTTTTACAAACTTCTCAAGAGTTTCACAATCCAATCTCTCAAATTCTGCACTTACATCTTCCTTCTCACAAGGAGAACAGATGTGAAGCAGTCATGTCACAATCCATCAGTATTCTTCAGCCTCACATACAGATTGCTCCCTTAGTTTCTAATGGGGCCTAAATAATTTCCTTGTATTCTCCTCCGCTTGGTGCAAACTGGCACGGAATTCTGCCTATCCATGTCTGCTTTCACTTCTGAATGCCGCTGTGCTACTCAGTTCTCTCTTTATGAACCGTCTAATATTCACTGCGATCACCACTCATTCTTTGAAACTCCAAAGAACACAGGCGGGGTGTCCTCATCAGGCAATCTTGACATCTGATGGATCTATCGAAAGAATGTCCATTTTACTTCCTCTGTGGTCACTATATTCTCTCTTGAAGGTAAACGTAACGTCTCCCCTTTCACATATATATTTTCCTCCAAATAACATTCGGTTCAATTGTTTCTACAGCAAGCTTTCTATTATGACTTTTGTTTCTTTCTATTTATTTATTTTTTGAAATTGGGTGTCGCTGGCTGGGAAGCATTGATGGCGTACCCCTACTTGCCCTGGAGAAAATGATGGTGAGCTGCCTTCTTGAATCGCTTCACTACACTTGCTGTGGGCTGACCCACAATGCAAATATATACGTGATTCCAGGATTTTTATCCACTTCCGATGGCAGTTACCATATGCGCATGACCCACTGCGTGAAAAAAGTTACAGCTTAGGTCTCTTTCATATCTTTCTCTCTCACCCTAAACCTATGCTTCTAGTTCGTGACTCCCCCACTGGAGGGAAAATACATGATTTCCCACGCACAAAGCTATGTTGACTGTCCCTATTCAGTCCTTGCCTTTGCAAATAAACATACATACTGTCCCACAGGATTCCGTCCAACAACCTGCCCACCATCGATGCCAGGCTCACTAGTCTATAATTCCCTGGCTTGTCCTTACCACCTTATTAACCAGTGGGACCACGTTAGCCAACCTCCAGTCTTCTGGCACCTCATCTGTGACTACCCACGATACCAAAATCTCAGTCAGAGGCCCCGGAATCACTTCCCTAGCTTCTCACAGAGTTCTATAGATACACATAATCAGCTGCTGGGAGATCTATCCATTTTTACGTGTTCCAAGACATCCAGCACTTCCTCCTCTGTAATGCGGACATTTTTCTAGATGTTTCCATTTATTTCCCAAAACATTGTACTCTCCAAGTTCTTTGCCACGCTAAATATTGATTTAAAATACTCGTTAACAATGTCTACCATCTCCTGCGGCTCCTCACAAAGGCCACCTTGCTGATCATTGTGGGAATCTCCTCTCTCCCTATGTTACCCTTTTGATCTCAATGTATTTGTAAATTTGGATTCTACATGACTCGATTTGCCAAAGTTATACATGTCCCCCTTTTGCCCGAATGATTTCCTTTTTAAGTATACTCTTCGTGCATTTATACTCTTCTAAGGATTCCCTCGATCTATCCTGTCTATACCTGACATATGCTTCCTTCTTTGTCTGAACAAAAAGCTTAATTTCTTTATTTATACAGAATTCCCTACACCTAGTGGCCTTTCATTTCACCCCAACAGGATATACTTTCGCTGGACTCTAGCTATCTCATTTCTGAAGTCTTCCTATTTTCCAACCGTCCCTTTACCTGCGAACATCTGCATCCAATCAGTTTCTGAAAGTTCTTGTCTAATACGTTCAAAATTAGCCATCCTCTAGTTTAGAACTTCAAGTTTTAGATCTTGTCTATCCTTTTCCATCACTATTTGAAAACTAATATAATTATGGTCGCTGGCGCTAAAATGCTCCCCCACTGACACTTCATTCATCTTCCCTGCCTTATTCCCCAAGAGTATGTCAGGTTTTGCACCTTCGCTAGTCGGTACATGAGAAAATTTTCTTTTACAGACTTAAGAATTTTCTCTCCATCTAAGCTCTTAACGCTACGGGAATCCCAGTATATGTTTCGCAAGCTAAAATCCGCTACCATAACCATCCTATTATAGTTACACATAACTGAGATCTCCTTATAGATTTGTTTCACAATTTCCCTTTGACCTTTAAGAGGGTCTACAATGCAATCCAAATAAGGTGCTCATCCCTTTCTTGTTTCTCAGCTCCATCCAAAAAAACTTCCCTAGATGTATTTCTAGCAATATCCTTCCTGCAGCATTTGTATCCTGGAACATTACGCTGCCTGTCCTGTCCGTCCTGAGCCATGTTTCTGTAATTGTTATGATATCCCAGTCTCATGTTCCTAACCATAACCTGAGTTCATCTGCCCTCCCTGTTAAACCTCTTGCATTGATGTAAATGTAGTTTAATTTATCAGCCCTACATTGTTCTCTGTTTTGTCCCTGTCTGTCCTGACAGTTTTTACTCACCTTTGTTCTCAACTGTACCAGTCTCAAATTCAAATCTTTCCTCATTATCGCCCGGGTCCCCTCGCACTGCGCCTTACTAGTTTAAATCCTGGCGAGAAGCTCTAGCAAATCTCCTTGCCAGTATGTTAGTGCCCTTTCAACTTAGGTGCAATCCGTCCTTCTTATTCAGGTCATGTCTACCTCAAAACAGATTGAAATTATCCAAAAATATGAATCCTTCTCCCATCCACCAGCTCCTCAGCCATGCATTCTCCTGCTATTCGTGCCCTTACCAGCTCGTAGTACCAGGGGTAACTCAGATATTACTACTCTCAAGGATTTCCTTTTTAACTTCCTGCCTACCTCCCTGTAATCACCCTTCAGAATCTCAACCTTTTCCCTTCTGATGTCATTGATTCCAATGTGGTCAATGACCTCCTGTTAGTCCCTTTCCCCCTTCAGAACATTATGCACCATGTCTGAGACATCCTTGATCCAGGCAACGGGAAAGCAACACAACATTCAGATTTTTCACTGCTGGTCACAGAAACATCAGTCTGCACCTCGGACTAGAGAGTACCCTAAGAAAATTCGTCACTTGGAACCCGACGAACCTCTCATTATATTAGAGCCAGTCTCAATACCATAAACTTGGCTGGTCGTGCTATGTACACCTGAGAATCCATGACGCCCTAGGTTTTCCGAAACAGCATATTTGTTTGAAATGGGATCACCACTACCTGCCTACTTCTCTTACCTTTCCTGGTGTTAACCCATCTATTTGACTGTATCTGAAACTTTTCCCACTTCCTATGACTGCAAATCCATCACACGCCCTTGCTCTTGTAAATTCCTCATTGCCTCTAACTGCCTCTCCATCTGATCCGTTATATATGATAGGATTTGCAACCTACAGAATTTATTGCAGATACAATCCTGCATAACCCGTAAACTCTCCCTAAATTCCCACATCCGACAAGAAGAGCACAGCACTTTCGTGAGGCCCATTTTTGCTTGTTTCAATCTACAGACCCGAAAAACAGCACTGTGTGATTCCGCTACAAAACATTGCTGAAGGTTAAATTAATACTTATAGCTTATACTTTAAGATGAATTAAGTCATAGCACCATAAAACATATACTCAAGAACGAATCCAATTTACTCACTACTGCAGGCTTATTTTAAGACCATGCTTGGTGTTAAGATGTTCTCGGGAGGAGTGACGGGCAATTGACATGGCATCTGACGTGAATATGTTGGTCTGATAGGCGAATTGGATCAAGAGATGTAGGGAGTTGATTGATGCCCTGACTAGCTTATCAAAGCTCTTCATAATCACCAAAATTAGTGCCACTGGGAGGTTGTCATTGAGACATGCTGCATGAGCCTTCTTAGGCACAAGAATGATGTTGGTTCTCTAGAAACAGGCATGGACAGCAGCATACTAAAGGGAGAGTTTGAAGATGTCCGAGAAGATCTCTGCTAGTTGATCTGCACATGTCCTGAGTGCACGGATTGTTACTCGATCGCTTTCCTTGGATTCACATGAAAGAGAAATGATCTGACCTCTGATGTAGTGACCATTGGATAAGTTTGCCAGGACTTGTCAGAATGGGCTTTATCTCACCGCCAATATTCTGCTCAAAACGTTTATAGAAAGCATTGAGACGGTGTGGGAGGTGTATGTCACCCTCTTCTATCTTGCACTCTTTGTTTTTCGAACCTGTGATGTAATGCAGTCCTTGCCATAGTCGCCGGGTGTCTGCCTGGGTCTCCAGTTTGGATCAGTACTGGTCATTGGCTGTCTGAATGGCTCTGCGAAGGTCATACGTGAATTCCTTATATTTGAATGGGTCTCCTGATCTGAAGGCCCCATGCTTGGTTTTTAGTAGTTTCTCTATGTTCTCTTTCATACAGGGTTTCTTGTTGGAGAACACCTGAATTGACATCCTCTGTATGTAATCCTCCACGCACCTGCTGATAAAGTCTGTGACGGTGGTGGTGTACTCGACAAAGGTACATGTGTACTGTTTGAACATGGCCCCATCAGCCGATTCCAGACAGCATGGGAGTTGACCCTCTGCCTCCTCCTACCAGCACCGGACCTGTATTCGCGAGTAGGTCTCTTGCTTGAGCTTTTGCCTGTAACCCGGGAGAAGAAACATGGCATTGTGGTCAGAGTTCCCGAATTGAGGGCAGGTGATGGAGTGGTAGGCAACTTTTGCAGTGGAGTAGCAGTGGTCTAAAATGTTCTGGCCCCTGGTAGGGCAGGTAAAGTTCTGGTGGTACTTGGATAACACATTCCTTAGATTGGCTTGATTGAAGTCGCCAGTTACAATTAACAGGGCCGTGCGCTGTTCCGTCTCCAGGGTGTTAGTGGTGGAGTACAGCACATCCAGATCTTCCTCAACATTTGCTTCTGGCGTTTTGCACACAACAGTTAGTATAGCAGAAGTAAATTTTCGTGGTAGATAGAAGGGATGGCATTTGATGGGGACGAATTCAATCTTTGGGGAGCAATGGCTGTCCAGGTATGGAATGTCCACGCACAATAATGTTTGGAATAAAAATCAAACCCCTCCACCCTTTGTCTTACCAGAATATGCTGTGCGGTCCTTACAATGCAATGAAAAACCATCAGCCTGAAGTGTGCAGTCAGGAACGAATGGTTTCAATCAGGTTTCTGGATTAATAGTCGAACAATAATACCTCCCGACAAAGACATTATTATTCTCTTCGGTTTCGCTGTTTCTTTCTAAGTATCTAATATCACGCTCTTTATGACATATTCCAATAGATTCTACATTAGGGATACCAAGTTATAGGTCTGTAGTTAGTCAATCTTCTACTTCACTTCCATCCGTAATGGTCCGATGATCTTTATAACTTTGCAGATTCCCAGACTGGCTTCCTGTCTTTACAGAATGTTTCGGAAGATAGCACAGTGTAATGAATATGTCTGTTGCTGCTTCCACCAGAATTCTAGTGTGAAGTATATTTGCTTCGGCAGGTTCATCAATTTTCAATTTAGCTATGTTTCCAAATATTACGTCGTCTCTGATATGATTGATTTTAACCTTTAGTTACACAAGTCCCATGGACACTTGTTTCTGGGAAATGTTCTGGATCTTCTTACATGAAGACTGACACAAATTAACTGTTTAGTTTCCTGTGATTTCAATATCTGTACAATAAATCATTATTTTCACACACATCCTGTCAGCATGGGAGAGGAGTATTCCATATTTGACCTTGTTTTTAGTTTCTTTTTAAACAGCAGTGGAAGCTTTTTGGCAGGCTGCATGTTCTTGTTCGCTTGCAGTATTGTCCAATATTTCATTTTCTTTTCAATTTATTGCCGTTAATTTGCTCATTCCAAAGGTCTGTACTGAGCATTTTCTGAACTGCTTACTTTGCCTATTGCACCTTGGATGATATACTTTTATTGTACTCCTTACAGTGTTTCTGTAAATGCCAGCCATTGCCTGTCTTCGATTGAAACCTTTCCACATACATTTCAAATTCACTGAAGCCATGTTCCATCTCATATATTCATGAATTGCATGACGTGGGGAGAGAAGAGCAATTTTAACAAAAAGACAAAAAACCGTTTTGTGCTCAGGCGTCATGCAAAATTCAATATATTATGATCACTACCACTAAATTCTAGCTATCAAAAAGGTATTCAATTAGCTCTTCTGGTCACCCTTCCTGAAGAAGGGCTCATGCCCGAAACGTCGATTCTCCTACTCCTTGGATGCTGCCTGAATTGCTGCGCTTTTCCAGCAACTCATTTTCAGCTCTTCTGATCACCCAACACCAATTTCACATCAGACTGATGTCGAGCGCAATTCTCCACATACTGTTAACCAAACCATCTTTTTCACGCTCAGGAAATCCATTTTCCTGCATTAGCATTCACTTGGGATAAAACGGTTTATATGCAACTTGAAGTTAAAGTAAATGCAGTACCGACGAGCGTGTAAAATGAATTTCCTGTTCTACAACATTTGAAAAGCAGTTTTGACTTTGATACTTAACTCTCACAAATGATTGCCTCTCCTTCGTCTTTCTAAGCTTCTTTTATCAGATTCTACAGCTTGAGGCACGATGTTTGGCGAGGCTATTTCGATACTGAGATCATCTCGCCAACCTTATTTGTTCCCCTCAAGAGTTACTGTGATATTTTCACCAGATCGTCTGTTAGTCTGGTGGAGTGGAGAAGGGCAATGATCTTTCAACAATGCTGTGTTTTCCCTCCGAAAGTTGAGACTGTTCTAACCTGAGTGGGAACCTTACCACAAGCTGATAAAATGTTGCTGCTGCTGGATAGGATCTGTTTGATTTAACTTCTGGAATAGTGTCTTCAGATTTAGTCTGCTCACTGAAGAAAAGATATTCGTATGTTGCAAGCTGATCAGAGATGTTTCCTCAAATGATTCCTCCATTGAACGTGACTGCTTACGAGGAAAAGATGATCAGGTGGATCCAATGCATATCGGACTTCTGAAGAATGAAATGCATCCTATTTTTACACAGGGGACAGGAAGGATTCAGCAGTAGAAACCAATTACCCAGACAATGAAAGAATTCATTTCGCTTCTCCAACCTGTTACACAGGAACGGAAGAAGTATATTCAGGCATTCGACCCTGTTACAACAGAACAGGATGAAGCTGTTCAGCCCCTGCAGCGTGATAAACAGTTACAGGAAGAGGCCAATCAGCCCCTCCAATCTATAACACTGTACCAGTTGTGATCTATGAAACATTAGCATCCTGTTAAACAGCAACAGTATCAGTTTGATTCCTTCAAGTCTATTACATAGGAAATTGAAGAAAACACAAAGTGACTTGAGATTCTTACACTGGATTACGAGGAGACCTTTCAAACGACTGAACCTATTACAAGTGAATTGGATACGAATACAAAACACTGTGGGAGTTTTTATGGGAATGGAGAAGGTAATTCGGACGTGTCTTGTCTGAGAACGGGAAAAGACCATTCTCCAGCCAATTTTGGACACGTAGAAAGAGACCGCCCAGTATCTCGAACCCATCATGGAGTAACACGAGGAGACCCTTTAGCCTCTCAAACTGTTACATATTAACTGATTCCATCAGTCCTCAACCATCTTACACGTCAACAGGACGAGGGAAAGCAAAACATATTACTCAGGGACACGAGCAGGATATTCTGGCCATCGAGATTAGGAATGCCAGGAGGGCATTAAGTCCATCAAGTGTATATCGCAGAAACCGAATGGTTCAGTTATGCCACGCACGAATCGAACACAGCAGTCGGAGCAGATCTTCAAAAGCCTGGTTTCATGGAGAATAAATCATTTTTGAATCACTTGTTTGAGTTCTTCAAAGATGGAATGTGCAATGTGGATAACGGGGATCCCGGGGATTCAATATATCTGGACTTCCAGGAAGCATTGAATGGAGTGCTTCGCAAATGGGTAATCGTTAAAATAAGAGCACATGGGTTCAGGAGGAATTATTAGCTTGGATAGATGATTGTGGAGTCACACAACGATGCAGAGAGATTGAACAGCGATGTGGATATTTTTGGTTGGTATCTTTTGGTTTGCCATCAATTTCAGACTTCAGATCTAAACAATATTGCAAGCTATTGTATTACATGGATGAGAGTTTAGAATATGTGAAAGCCAGATTTTCATATGGCACTAGAGTAAACGGGAACATATGTTGCAATGAAAATGCAGAAAATTTTCTAATGGATTTGAATACGTTTGGTGAATGGGGAAACATTTGGCAAAGAACTGTAACATGGATAAATATGAAGATAACCATTTTTACCAGAGGATTAGGAAGGCAACTTCCCATGTAAAATGAGAGAAACCTTCGTCTAGTTACGTGTAGAGGGGAGTTCTGTGTACTCATAAACACCACAGAAAACTTGCATGCAGGTACAACAGGCAATCGGACTGACAAATGTATTTTCAGCGTTAATTTCCAAAATAATAGTTTATAAAACAAGCGAATTGTTGCTATAATTATCCCAGGTATTTGTAAGATCTCAACCGGGGTTCGCTGTAGTTTTGTTGCCCTGACTTCAGGACAGATGTAGTTACACTGGAGGAGTTTCAGAAGATTTTCACTCGATTGATTCCACAGATGAGGAGTTTCCCTGATGTGGTTGCCCTGACTTCAGGACAGGATTAGTTACACTGGAGGAGTTTCAGAAGATTTTCACTCGATTGATTCCACAGATGAGGAGTTTCCCTGATGTGGAGAGATTCTGCAGTTCAGGCCTATGCTTTCTAAAGTTTGGCAGAATGAGAGGAGATCTCATTGATGTCTGTAAGTTGCCAAAGGTGATTGACAATGTAGATGTGTAGTGAATATTTCCTCATGTTGTCCAATACAACGAGATATCATATATCAGGATAAAGCAGTACACAAGTAAAACAGGGTAAGGAGAACCCACTTCTCAAAAAAAGTTGTGAAGCTTTGTACTTTACTCTCCTAGAGTTCAATGGATGCTGAGATATTGACTAAGGATGATGGAAAGCGAGAAGGAAAGTGGAACTGCGTCCGATATGAAAATAGACATGATGGAATTCAATGGCGGACCAGGCACGTGGGGCTTAATTACTGAGTGATGCTCCTCGTTATTTTTCAGCCATTCGAATGTGCTACACGGCAATGGAGGAGGACTGGTTATCAAACAGGATCCAGGTACTTTCGATAAATCAGTCTTGAACAATTTGACAGAATGCAATCAATGGAGTCATACAGTGACAAGTGTTGGGTCCTCAAACATTTACAATATGTATAAATGATCTGAAGGAGTTGAATGGATGTACTGTAATTCAGTACAACGATGACACGAAGATAGGCAGGAAGTCAAATAATCAGAAGAAAGTGGAGAGTCTCCAAGTGCATATAGACAGGTACAGTCCATGTACCACAGCATCGCATTTGGAAAGTATATTTCAGTCATTCCTTTTAGGAAGATTGGAACAAAATATGTTACTGAAATGAAGAGAGATGACAGAACATAGTGATATAGTTTGAATTGGAGGGTTTACTCTGACCCATTCAGACATCGGATGTGCTGCCCCATCTCCATGCAGGCTCGCTCCATAATAGTCCCAGTGGTCCCATTGCTTTCAGTACACAAGGGATATTCTAAAGTAACTTTTCATAGTGGGGAGACGCTAGAAGGGAGTGTGCTTTGACCCATGTCCGCAGAGGATAGTCTTTTTCTAAAATGCCATCATTTAGAACACAGAACATAGAACATTACAGTGCAGTTCAGGCCATTTGCCATCGATTTGTGACGACGTGTAAAACGAAACTGAAACCCATCTAAAATACACACTTCCATTTTCGTACATATGTCTATCCAATGACCATGCAAATATCCTTAAAGTTGGCGAATCTACAATTTTGGCAGGCAGTGCGTTCCACACCCCTACTACTCTCTGAGTAAAGAAACTTTCTCTTACATCTGCCCTATATGTATATCACCTCTCAATTTAAAGCTATGCTCCCTGGTGCTAGCGTTCACCATTCAAGAAAAACTCCTGTCACTGCCCACCCTATCTGACCCTCAGATTATTGTGTATGACTTAATTAATTCACCTCTGAACCGTTTTCTCTCCAACGCTCCAACAAAATCAGCCTCAGTCCCTCAGCATTTGCTCATAAGGCCTTCCCTCCATAGGAGGCAACATCCAATAAATCTCCAAAGCTTCCGCAAACGTCCTTCAATGCAGTGACCGGGAGTGCGTACAATAATCAACGTGCAGCGCAACAGAGATGTTAACTGCTTCGACCTTATGTCATGGTTCTGAAATTAATCCCTCTGGCTAATTACAGCTGATAAACCGTATACCTTCTCAACAGCCGTATTAATCTGGGTGACAATTTTCAGGGATCTATGGACATATGACACCAAGTTCTCAGTGCTCATCTACACTAACAAGAATTTTAGCATTAGCCTAGTACTCTGCATTCTTTTTATATCGTTCAAACTGAATCACCTCGCACTTTTCCGCATTAAACTCCATTTGCCAACTCTCAGCCCTGCTCTGCAACTTATTGATGTTCCTCTGTAACCTACAAGATCCTTCTGCGTTGTCATCCGCAAGTTTGCTAGTGCATTCTTCTCCGCCTTCTTCCAGGTCATTTATAAAAATGGCAACCAACAGTGAATCCAAAATACAATCTTGCGATACACCACTAGTACCTGAACTCCAGGATGAACATTTCCCATCACTCATCACCCTCTGGCAAATTTCTGATCCAAACCACGAAATCACCCTCAGTCCCATGCCTCCATAGTTTTTGCAATGAGTAATCGTATCAAACGCCTTTCTGAAATCCATATGCACCACATCAACCTCTTTACCCTCATCCACCTGTTTGGTCACCTTCTCAAAGAACTTAAGAAGGTTTGTAAGGGACAAACTATCCTTCACAAAACCGTGTTGACAATCCATAATCAACTTATTTATTTCTAGATGATTATTAATCCTGTCTCTTACAACACTTTCTGACAATTTACCCACAACCAAAGTAAATCTCACTTGTCTATAATTAGCACGACTATGTGTACACCCCTTCTTAAACAAGGGAACAACATTTGACATCCTCCGGTCTTCTGGCACTATTACTGTGGGCAATTACGGTACAAAGATCAAAGCCAATGGCGCAACATCTCCTCGTTGGCTTCCCAGGGAATCATAGGATACGTCCCATCCAGCCCAGGGGACTTATCTATTTTCACAGTTTCCAGAATTTCTAACACATCCTGCTTATGATCCTCAATTCCACCGAGTCTAGTACCCTATATCTCAGTATTGTCCTCGACAACATTGTCTTTTCCTGTGTGAATATTGATGAAATATATACATTTAGCGCTTCCCCATCTCCTCTGACTCCACGCACAACGTCTCCCTTATTTCCTGGCTTTGTCCAAATCTGACACAAATCATTCCTTTATTCCTGGTATACCTACCAAAAGCTTTAAGCCTTTCCTTGATCCTATCCGTAGCCGACTTCTCGTGGCCCCTCCTCGCTCTCCTTATCTCCCTCTTTAGGTCTTTCCTAGCAAACGTTCAACTCTTAAGTGCCCACACTGAGCATTCACATCTCATCCTAACATAAGCATTCTTCTTCCTTTTATCAAGATCTTCAACTTCTTAAGTAGACCACGGCTTCTGCGCTCTACTTCCTCGCTGCCTGACACGTACTGACTTATCAAAGAGACGCAGTAGCTGTGCCTTCCTCCACTTTTCAATATGCTCATCCCCTGCAGTTTCCTGCCCAATTCCTATGCATGCTAAATCTTGCCTAATTACGTCGTAACTGCCTTTCCCAAAGCTCTAAATCTTGCCCTGTGGTATATTCCTATCCCTTTTCATTGCTGAATTAAACATAACTGAACTATGATCATTAACACCAATGTTCTCACCCATCCCAAATCTAAAACTTGGCCATGTTTATTATCCAAAAATAAATGCAATTTGGCCTCGCCCTTTTTTTGTCCTGTCTACTTATTGTCCCAGAAAACGCTCCTGCACACATTGGAAAAAATCTGAACCACCTAAGGTATTTGATCTATAGTATTTCCCCCAGTTCCCCAGTTAATATTTGGAAAGACAATGACCGCATAAAAAATACCTTGTCACTCACGCTCCTATACAGAATAATCTTTGCTATCCTTTCTTCTACATCTCTGGAACCATTCGGAGGTCGATAGAAAATACACGGTACCCTCTCCTTTCCTATTTCTAACCTCAGTCCATACTACCTCCGTACACGTGGAGAACCGAATACAATGGCAATGACTGACTTCTTCTGAATGAAGGGGTGGTGGCTGCTGTGAGGGCAGTGGGTATTTACCAATATGATGTACTATGCATGATCACACTGCAATATTAATGAGTTGAGATTTCCTCCAGTTCTTCTATCACTTTCCATTGACATGGGAACCCTGCACACCGTTGTGTATCACGCTGAACTGTGAAAACAAAAGTACACCAGGCAGCTCCCTGATGAAGGAAAAAAAGATTTTCTTAACCTTCCACTCAGCTCCACCTCCTGCCATTTATTTCTCAGCCCCTTTGGCCCACACACCTCATTCCTGATCAAGGGCTGACGTCAAAAACGTCGAATCCTCCTACATATTGGATGCTGCCTGACAACCTGTGCTTTTCATGCGGCACACTTTTCGACTCATCTCCAGCATCTGCATTCCTCACTTTCTGCAAGTTAGATGGCTGGTCCGTAACCAAATTAAGCGAGGGGTTTCCTCTTGTTACTGACTAAACTGTCAGCTGAGAGGGAGAAAGACAGGCTTCATTTGGACAGGCACAGACCAAGACTTTAAGACGTGATTCAGAACTGATGAAACCCCGTCTCCAACATGGAGCACAACATTGGACTGTTGTGAACAACAGGGAACACGCACCATTTCATTGTTTCTGAGCATCATAATGCCCGAGTGTATTAACAGAAAAGTGAGGACGGCAGATGCTCGAAATTCGAGTCGAGATTGTGATACTGGAAAAGAACAACAAGTCAAGCGGCATTTGCGGAGCAGTCGACTCGCCATTTCGGCCACAAGCCCTTCATCGGGAATGAGGCTGTGAGTTTCATGGTTGGGCAGTTAAATGGGAGAGGCTGGGGCTGAGAGGAATGTAGCTGAAATTGCGATAAGTAGATGAAGGTAGTTCTAATGATGTTCATTCAGTCGGGAGGTTCGAGCGGATAGGTGGAAACGAAGATGGTCAGATAGATCGGGTATGAGCGCGATGTCGAGTTTAAGGTTAGATCTGGGATAGGGTGCAGGAAGGAGAAATGAGGACACCTGAGAAATCCACATTGATGCCATAGGATTGTAGCATCACAGAGCAAAAGATGAGGCATTCTTCCTCCAGGCGTCTGGTGGTTACGGAGTGGTGATTGAAGAAGCCCTTGAAATAGAAAGTGGAGTCGAACTGTTCGGCCTCGGGGCGGTGGGATTGGTTGATGAGCATACCCCAGAAGTATTTTATGAAATACGCTGCAAATAGGCGAACTGTCTCCACAATGAAGATGAGACCACGTTGAGAGCATTGAGTACAGTAAATTACACGTGTGGAAGTGCAGCTTAAACTTTGATGGATGTGAAAGGCTCTTCCAGGGCCTTGGACGGAGGTGATGGGGGATGTGTGAGTGCAGGATTTGCAATTCCGTGGTGGTAGGGAAAGTTGCCAGGAGGGGACGGTTCGTTATTGGAGAGTGAGGACCTGATGAGGGAGTCGCGGAGGAAAGAGTCTACGCAAAACGCAGATGGTGTGGGAGGGAAATATATCACTGATGGTGTGGTCCGTTGTTAGTTGACGAAAATGGACGATACTGGGCTGTACACAGAGGTTGGTCGGTTGGAAACTGAGGACTAGATGGGTTCTGTCCTTGCTGCGGTTTGAGGGATGGGTTTCGATGGCGATCGTGTGGGAAGTGGCTGAAATGTGCTGGAGGGCATCATCAAACACTTGGGAGGGAAAACTGCGGTATTTAAAGAAGGAGGTCATCTGATGTGTTCAGTTGTGGTACTGGTCCTCCTGGGAGCACATGCAGCAGAGGAGGAGGAATTGAGAATAAGGACAAAAAAAAGCGAGCAAAAGGTATATAGGAACACAAAGATTCAGATTCGCGATAGAAACAACCTATTTACCCACAACACGTAGAAACGCGGAGGAATTGATATGGGAGTGGAACGAGCGGGATAAGCAAGACTTTGGAATGTCCAATCACAAGAATACGAGCATTGAATAAAGGCATTGCCAGGTCAGCTCAAATTCTGCATCAAATTCACAGAACCGACGCACACACTGTACTTTGGGGCAAGGTTACATCCCAGATTTTACTGTACTTGGACTGGATAACCACTTTGCATGGCTAAATTTGCAGCCAGACCTGAGAGTGACCGCAAGGAGGGCTCACACAAATTATGTCTGTATATGCCCACCACATCAAAACAACGCAAACAGTTTTGTGTTCATTGCTGTTTATAGTGGTGTGGTAGATGTGAAAACCATTAGTTGTGGGATAACACGCATGGAGGAAATCACTTGAAACCCGAACAACTGCTAGGAGATTTGGAGAGACGTTTCATGGTCAGATGTGTTATGACAGGGCGGTGAACCTCTCCGTTAAGTAAACTAAGCACGCCGAAAAACTCACCTTGCCTCATAACCTGTTAAAATATGAGTGACAGAGAATTCCCAAAATAAAAACGAGAAAGAAAATGATTTCAATTTATACTTTGACACTAAAATTGAACATTGAAGAACAACTATTCAGAAATCTAAGCCCTCTTTCTTTTAACTGCTTATCACCTGCCTCGAACGCTGTTACAATATACTGTTCCAGTAAAACACTCATTAAAATTATGTCAACTTATTATCAAAACCACACAATGGCTGTCGTTTTCGGAGATATTTTTCATCCAGATGCAGATCTCTCCGGGTCTTTTTTTTTGTATTTGAAGATATTTTACATGAAACGGTAACTTTATGTTTCAATGTCTTGTGTCTCTCACTCGATGGCAGTTGTTACCTCAGATTTTCGGAATGTCTGCTTTTTTGCGATCGAAACTTCGATCAGGTCATTGGCTCGATGGTGGCAAAAACAAAATAAATTCAAATTCAATTATTTTCCGCGTGGTGGAGTATGATTTAAACGGATTGTTTACAATCAAATTGTTTTCAAAACAGCAATCAACTCAGTTATGTATTTCGCAGCCAAATGTTAATATTTTGAATTTCCCAGTACACTCAGAGAGTGTTGTTGTCAGTTCTCAGTGCAGAACAGCACTCACTCTGTCTTAAAGGTACAGTGCACACCTTCAAATTCATAACAGATTGTGATGGCCTGCTTGAACATATTTCTAAAAAGGCAAAGCTAGACCAAGAACAATATAGATCAGTACGTACAGGAATGACAAAGAGAGGGATTTTTGCTCTCAATTTGGATATGAGCTGTGGAACATTGACTCAGACCTGTCTCTTCGGATTGAAACCTGGTAGTGTCTGCAGCAGATTGTTGACATAATCAAGATTATATTTCATAGCTCATTGTTCAGTCAGCCGATGAGATGAGCCAGTGAAATATATTCGGTAAATGCCATTAATTACAGTTAGTACAGGTTGTGATATAGTGTCAGGAATCTGCTCATGGCCAAGGGGATTACCACTGTTGCGATTCGTCTGTTTCATCGCAGGTATTAGCAAGAGATCAGAAGGAGTGAGAGGAAAGAAATGAAGGTTGTGACAAGAAACGAACACAGTGAACTTTCTACTCCCAATGTTTACATAACAAGTGCAGTATTACAATGAATCGTTGTTCCAAGATGAAACTTAATAGATCCACAAAGGGAATCACGAGGATCACTGCCAGAATCAAAGCGGGAAAGCACGAATGAAGCAGTTAACTGATGCTGATACTATTGGCTTGTAGAATGAATATCTGAATTCAGATTTTCAACAGGATCAATAAGAGCAGGAATGAGTGTAGATTAAATGAAAAGAACAGTAACGCATGTTTTAAAGAAATAATAATTGGACAATCAGTCCTGCCAGGGACACCAAAGATAGCCAGGATAGAATAATAAAAAAAGGTATAATGCAGAATGCACAATAGTTCTGCATAGTTAATGACTACCAATGGTACATATAAAACATCCAAACATAAAGAATAACCGCCTGTCCATTATTGTGACATTCCAATCTAATGTTCTCAGATTCTTATCAATTGTTGGAACATTCTGGTCTGATGTTCCCAGATTCCAGCCCATTGTAACAACAGTTAAATCCATTGTTCTAAGACTCTCATCCAATGTTGGAACTTT
This sequence comes from Chiloscyllium plagiosum, assembly GCF_004010195.1. Classification (NCBI taxonomy): domain Eukaryota; kingdom Metazoa; phylum Chordata; class Chondrichthyes; order Orectolobiformes; family Hemiscylliidae; genus Chiloscyllium; species Chiloscyllium plagiosum. Next base: position 54,024,982 of record NC_057734.1, read on the forward strand.
CCAGTCTCACATTCACAGATTCTGATCCCTCTTCCCCCTCTCTCTGGATTACTGATCTGCGATCATCTTGTTAAAGATATTCACACTAGTCTTGAAAGGAGCCAACTTCTCATTAAAGGATTGAAACCTTCTACAGGGATAATTTAAATCCATGGAGACTTATATTAATCATAATCACCAAAAAAAAAGAGTTTCTGTTAACCTTTTCCTCACATTACGGTTCATATCACAATAAAAGGGAATTTTTTCTCAGTCTAGATGGAACTTAAGGGGGCTGTTAAGGGTATGGAGCAAATATGGTTCAACATTTTCGTCTTTCTGCCTTGTGTACTGGAGTAGTGTTAGAACACTGCAACGTTGTATATGGTGCATTCCACTAATAAAATGAAACAGGGATGAAATAAGAGAAAAATGCAGGAAATGACTAATGTAGAAATTTGGAGACATCATAAACAAGGTAAAAATGTCTTGCGTGTAATTTTGCTCTGAAGTTGAGTGTCCTGTCACATCATCCTTGAGACAGAGTATTGAGACTGCTGCTCAAGAACAGGAGGAAGCATTCTGCACCAATGTGCCTGGTACAGAGGGATAGTATCACCAAGCTTGTTCATTTTTAAAAACTAAAATCTGTTCCTGGTTCAAGGATACGCTGTCCTTGATTTATTTCAGAGGGGTAATAAACTAGGCCGGGCTTTGAATAGTCTGGTTTTAATACAGAGATGAAAATGACTTTGCTTATTAGTAAACAGATGAGACATCAGGCCAATGTGGTCATTTCTTTCACGATTGAGCTGTATAATGAAAGGCCAGTGGTCAGCTCTCTATCTGAGATGAGCAACTTAGTGGAGATATGAACTGGGAGGAAGTTCAAAAGTGAGCTGTGTGGAAACTCTCTCTCTCTCTTTCTCTTTCTCTCTCTCTCTCCCTCTCTCTCTACCGCCCCCTCCCCCCCCCCCCCCACCCCACCCTTCAACTTCAACTGAAAGCATGTATTCCATTTATACTGAGAGTTAAAGGGAGTTTAATTATTGGGACTGTTGTGCATGTTTGGAACACTGTAATGAAGTCAAGTTTGGATGGGCCAAGTTCTGTAGGGGCTCTTAATTCTGTTTTTGTGTTTCATTGAGTAATTCTGTGAATGCATTTTTGTCTGTATTGAAATCTGGTAGTCAACGTAGCTACCTTACTCCGGGTAAGTACACTGTACACATACCAAAGCAAATTGCAAAGTTATGGTCTGGGGTTGCATGCTTAAGAATGGTTTGATTGGTCTGGCCTAGTCCGTAACAGACTGTGGGTACGTAGTCCTCTAATTTGTCACATGTTCCTCTAAAGATTTTCCCTTCCAGTGTTGAGCAGCCCTGTTTTGAAGTGAATCTGTCCCTCTCTGTTTGTCTCACCAGTCAGTATGTGGGAATCTGTACAGTTGTTATTAACAACCTAACATAGTTCAGAAACAATGATAAGCTCCAGCTTGTATTGCAATTTACGTTATGCAGTATCTTGCACTGTGCTCCATGTTGAATAGGGATTTTGATTAGCTTTAACGCACGACTTTGAAACATATTCTAAAAGAGAATTGACTGGAGAAACTAAGGAAGTCTGGCAGCATCTGTGGGAAAAAAATGCAAAGTTATTGTTTCGGATCCAGTCACCTTCCTTCAGAACTCTGCAGTTTCCCCAGAGTGTTTTGTTTTTGTTTCACATTTCTACCAATCTCAACTCTTACTTTTATTCAAAATGCGTTTTGTGCCTGTGCTTTTCGGATTAACTCAGCTGGTGTGCGAGAACCTGCAAAGAGAGAGTAAAACAAACAGATTTTACGTTTACAGTCCAGAGTGACATCTGTTCAGAACTGAAGATGATTGGAAAATGGTCTTCTTTATACTTTCGCGCAGGTGGAGAAGGGTGAATGGAACAGACGGTTTGAGGCCCAGTACAAATTCCAAAATAATTTTTACTTGTGGTGAAGGAGTGAAAAAAAGTGGGAATTTGTTTGTATCAGGTTGAGAAAGAGGGAAATGCGTCCTCTCTAGTGAGTACAATGCTAACAAGACGTAAACAAGACAAATCCATAGAAATACCAGTTAAAAGATATTGGGAAAGTGAAGGACAGGTAGAATGCGTTAAAGGTCTGAAGTAACAGAACTCAACATTCAATCTTTCAGACTGTAAAGTAGCAAAGCAGCACATGATGTGCTACCCGAGCTTGTGTTGTACTTTATTCGAACATTGTAGCAGGCCCAGGTCCAAAAATATAGCATGACGCCAAGGTGGTTTATCGAACTAGCCTACATATGGGAACGTCAGGGCTATTCCCACAGAGTGTAATCCTACAGTCTCTGATTGGTCTCACTGATATAAAGGGGACGGCATTGTGAGAAATGTCAATGAATGGGATTGACAGAATAAAAATAAAGTACGCCTTTATCTGGAAGGGTGTGTTTGCGGCCTTGCATTGGGAGGACCGACGAGGTGAATGGCTAATTTTGCAGCTTCTGCAATTGCATGCGAATATGGCATGGGGGAGCGGTGAAATGTTAAGGGTGATGGAGCCTGTGACATAGAGAGAATGGTCCCTGTGAAACTTTGAAAATGGATGGCAGGTGACATTGTTTTTGATGGTAATGTCCAATTGGAGATGGTGGAACTGGCGGAGATTGACTCCTTGAAAATGGGGACGACTACAGTGAAATGTTAGCACAAAGGGATCTTAATCGTTCTTTTGGAAAGAAGTGGAAGCATTAAGAGTAAAAGCCCAGGTGATGAATGAGTACCCACAAAATTTCAGAAGCATTGATTTTTCGATAGAGCATAAAGCAGTTCTTGTCTGAGGCTTCTTACTGGAATGTAGCATAATTGTACACGAGGTAAAAGAGAGGGAGAAACTGGGCGGATGGAGTTATTCTCAGCTAATCATGTGTTTAGTCATACGCAGAAGAACACAGCGAATGATGGGAAAGAAGAAAGCATCGAAATTACAGCTTCCTATCTCACATCTTGTCAAATGCAAGGCATGAGAAATGTCCAGGGAAAGTTCATTGGATGTATAGAAGCAGACTCTTCAGGAGAACGTTCAGTATGCTCAGCAATTATTATATTTTTCAAAAGGAGGGACTTAATAAGATTATGGATCAGAAAAGCTTTCGAAGATACTATTCCATCACCAACTAAAAACGAAATCAAAAGGGCGAGAACTGGTGGAGTCCCAATTTGGGATTTGCATTTTCACAAGCATAAGCACAAGATGTGAAGTGTAAAGAAGGTACAATAAGTATCATGCAAGTAAATTGGAAAGAAATATATTACCATTCTGTAAGAGCTTTTCCATATGTACTAAAAAGGAAGTTGGAAATGTATATGTTACCCTTGGAAGAAAGTAATGCACGTACATGTGGGATACTTGGAGGATCCAATGGGGAATTAGTTATGATGAACTGCGAACTGGCAGATATTTTTTAAAAAAATATTTCACATTGCTCCTCACTACAGGAGGCAGTACGAGGTTTCCAAATATTTAAGCAAGGTGTAGTTGGAGGAAATTTCTTGAAATGCCTCTAGCAAAAGGGACAAGGCTTCTGACTGGCAAATAAGACGAAGAGTGAACAAGTTAGCAGCAATTGATGCTCGGCTTAAAAAAAAACCTGTTTCATAGTGTATTTTTTAAAGCAAATATTCCAGATGTCTATGGAGTCCAAGGTAATTTCAGAAAAACTGCCAAACTTCTTAGAGGCCGGTTTTCAAGAAAAGAGAGAGATTGAAAGCTGGAACTTTTAGGTCAGTTAGATGACTATCAACTGCTGGAAGAAGCTCAGCAGATCTGGGAGCATTTGTAGAGAGACATTAGAGTTAAATGTCCGGGTACAGTGACCCTTCCCAGAACCCAACCTACTCGAAAGGTCAACTCTGATTTCTCTCCGTGGACGCTTCCAAAACTGTTGTTCTTTTCCAACAAATGCAGCCTTGTTTTTGATTTCCCTATTTCACACAGCTTTCGGTTTTTATCGATTGCTATGAACCTGCGAGATTCCATTATTAAGAAGGGATTGGAAGACATCTAGAAAAGCGTAACACAATGAGAGTCACGTTGATTTTTCTGAAAGGGGATTGATGTTTTGGCGTGTAAAATCATTCAACCTTTTTTTCAAGTTCACGGGAAGCATAAGATGCAGGCTTGATGACAGAGACCTTCTCAAACTAACGATTAGCTTACAAGAAGATTTTGATAAATCCCAATAAATAAAGGTTGTTACACATGACAGGAGCTCACTGTATGATGGACAATGTATTAGCATGGAATATGGATTAGTTAAAACACAATCACATTCAGGATTAATCGATATTAATAGGTCATAAAGACGTCTTCGCTATAGCACCACAAAATTCAATCATATGGCACTAGTTATTTGTTGTCTCTTGTTATGGTTGTGCGAATGTTTGCTGATCTGTTGCCTCAGTCTAATTTCTAATTCTTGTCATCTGTTTGTACGGCAAATAGGGACAATAGCCCTACACCCATTATATGTAAGACTAACGTACTTTACAGGATTCTATGCAAAGACTGCACATAACATTATACAGGATAAACAGGCAGACAACTAGCAATCCCCATCCACGAGCACGAACTAGCCACTGAACGCCTCGATCAGCTGTCCCTCGGTAAGTAACAGCATGCTGGTGCATCAAATAGCTAGATTGATTCATTGGGCTGCTGCTGGGATGGAAGTGCGGACTAATAAAGACCATCTAAAATGGTTCGAAATGTGCCCACTGAAATGAATGAGGGGTGATATTACTGGAGCGTACATGACGCAGATGGGCTTGAAAAGGTAAATGTTGAGGAGGATTTTCCACTCCTGGATGACGGGACAAACACGAAACAATACAAACAGAATAAAATTCAAAGATTTAAAAATGAGGTGCAGTTAAATGTCTTCCCACAGAAGGTAGTGGGTGTTTTGAATTCCCTAACCCAGTGAGCTGTAGGGGCTAGATCACTGAAAACATGTGCAGGTGCGTTGGATGGATTTTTGATATATTAGCGGGTTGGGAGAAACAGGGAGTTGGTATGAAAGTCGAGTTGAGACCTGGAGCAAATCAGCCATGCAGTATTTGTATTATGGGTAGGCTTGAGGAGCAGAATAACCTGCTGCTGTTTCTTATTTTTATCCCTTTGACATGCATTAGATGAAAAAATATTCCACGTTGAAGGGAGTGATGCTGGCAAAGCACAGCCGGTCAGGCAGCATCCAAAAAGCAGGAGAATCGATGTTTCAAGCATAGGATCTTCGTGAGGAATGAGGCTAGTGGACGAAGGGGCTAAGATATTCAGTAGACAGTTGAGACTGTAAAGTTTTCTTTTTTTCAAAGGTAAATGCACGGTCTTGTGTTGTAGGTCAAATTGCCGAATTTAAGGAAATCACTCTTTATTGATATACTACAAAAATATGCAACAAAAGAAATAATGAATTGGAATGACTTAACTTTGGTGAAAATCTCAACAGAAAAATAGTTTCAAATAAACTATTATGAATTAATTGTTCAAACACAGCCAAACCCCATGAATACTCCCCTTGTAAAAGACAAATATGAGAAAGCAATTTGTCTCATATGCCATTCCCGTAGCAAGCAGAGAATGCACAGCTTTTGGCTATAGCAGCGAGAGGAAGCAAATAGCTTTAAATTCTTCAAGACCACAAAAGCTACTGAAAGTCAAAACTAAAATTACTGTATCTGTGGGAGCTGGATCACACTTATTCAGTCTGTTTTTCTTGTTCCAATTTCTAAAAAAAACCTCGCGATCTACCAGGCTGGATCTCTCCTGGCAGTGGCACTTCATCGCCTCTGCTTTGAAACCTCTTATCAAAAACAAAGGACAAAATACAGTGTGACAATGCCCCTCCTGCGACACGTATATTTTGTCCTTGCTTTTTTTCAGGAGGGTTCTTAAAGGTGGAAGGTCCTGAAGAAGGAAATTTGCCTGAAATGTCGAGCTTCTTGTTTCTCGGATGCTGCATGACCTGCTGTGCTTTTCCAGCACCACACTGTCGACTCTAATCTCCAGTATCTGCAGTCCTCACCTTAACCGATAAATTACAATAAATCTGGACGTCGTGACTTTAAATAATGGCAGAGGCACGGCCAATTCTTTCATTTCAGATTTTTCATTCCGGTTTGATTTGTATTAGCAGGCAGTCTGAAACAGTTGTTAGCAGATGATTTGTTACGATGGAAAAAAGGCCCCATGTTTCAACAGATGCTTGTTGCCTGATTCCTCTCTGCAATCTCTCCTGCCTATAGGAACTTGAGTTTGAAATTAGCACTTGCCAAGGTTTGTTAATGAGATATTGTGGGCATTGGAGAAACTCCTTCTTTATGTTGCAATATCGATTTGTTTCGGTTTTCAGATAGTAAATTAATCTAAATTCTATTTTCTTTTATTTTAATTGTATTGCGTAAATACATTTTGTTTTGTTTAAAACCAAGTAATTCAACCAGCTGCATCACTCCTGGACTATTACTGTATATCTACCTTTAAAATCAGAAAAGAAATTGAGTACATAGGCTACCGTCTTGAAATATTTTGAGGGATTTTGGCCTTATCAATAAAACATCTTGTAAAGCTACAGTGCCGTCATTCTTATGTTCTGTTATTTTCCTGGAAGTAATGTGACCAATTTTGCATTAAGTGATAACAGAAGATATGGTTGAGCCGTTTCTGGGTGACGTTTTGGGGTTTGTCCTCACAGAGAATCTGAGTTTGCAACACATCAAATACCTATAACACAAGGAGTGTTGTGGGGAAGGATGTAAAGATGGAGGAAAGGGCTCTGCCTGACCAGGCGAGTTTTTCTCAGTACATTTACCAAATTCAGCCTGATCACCGAAGTCGCATCTTTATGTACCTGTGTATTGCGTTCGAATAGATGACTGCAACATCACAACATCAGACTGAATACCACATGGACTTTCGGCCCGTTGGCACAACTCCACCTGTAAGTTCTGGCTCATCACATTGTGAGATCAGCTGCACGTTTCTCTCCATGTATCATTATTCCTGACTCACCGGTCCATCAGAAATCAAATACAGTCAGCCTGACCTACAATGTTTACCATTATCATTGAATTCAAAGGTTTTTATCATCCTGTTCATTGTTTACCACTGTACCCAAAGAACAACACTTCCCCTTTCATCCTTCACCCTTGTACCCAACGATCGACACTGCCGTCTCATACAACATAGAACAGTACGGCGCAGTACAGGCCCTTCAGCCCTCGATGTTAAGCCGACTTGTGAAATTAAACCGATGCCATTCTAATCATTCCAATTTTATCCTTGTGTATGGCCAATTCCCATTTAAATGCCCTGAACGTCGGCAAGACCACTACCATTACAAGCAGGCCATTTCATGCCCCTACTACTCTCTGATTAAAGAAACTTCCCCTGATATCTCTCCTAAATCTACGACCCATCAATTTGAAGCCATGTCCCCTCTTGTTAGTCTTCACCATCTGAGGAAAAATCTCTCACTGTCCATTCTATGTATTCCCTGATTATATTATACGTCTCGAATTAAGTCACCTCTCAACACTCTTCTCTTCAATGAATGCAGCCTCAGTTCCCTTAAACCTTTTCGTAAGACCTTCCTTTTATACCAGGTAATATCCTCGTAAATATCCTCGGAACTCTCTCCAAATCTTCCACATCATTCCTATACTGCGTTGATCAGAACTTCACTGTCCAAAACTGTCCGCTGTGAGAGTATCTACATTTTAATTTTCTGTCCTATGGGCTGTTGTATCGCTTCTCACTTCAATTTAGTTTCGTTTTCACCCGAGACATTTCGCACAGTTCTCTGATTTATATAAAATCTTAGAATCACAACAGTGTGGAAACAGGCTATTAGGGCCTAAAAAGTTCAAACGACCCAACACAGAGTCAACTACACAAACCAATTCTCTTACCTTAACCTAATATCCTATACTTACCCCTGAATAATCCACCTAACTTACTCATCTCTGAACACTTGAGTAATTTAGCATGTCCAGTCCACCTAACATGCACAGCTTTGGATCGTGGAAGGAAGTCAAATCACCCGGAGGGAACCCACACAGACATGGGGAGAATGTGGAACCTCTATGCAGGCGGTCGCCCGAAGGTGGAATAGATCCTGGGTTCCTGGCGCTGTGAGGCAGCAGTGCTAAACACTGGGTGACTGTGCCACCTACAAAAATCCTTTATATGCTTATCATAAACATCGTACTCTGTGCATCTGGACTCTCTGTAGTCTGCACGCCAGCAGTGACTTGTTTAGAATCAATGAAGCAAAGGCAGATTATATTACAATTCACTTCACCAAGTATCCTGTATGGTGTTCAGGAGGGAAAAGCGTTCTAACAGATTTGACCAATGTCATCGAAAGTTGTTATGCCTATCCAGTGAACGTCTGTGTTAAATTGCTGTCAAGTGATGACCTGTTGAGAAAGCTGCTACAAGCTTTGAACATTACCAGGAATCTCACTAGCAGCTCGGGGGTTTATGTTGTCTTTTCAATTGAAGCAGGATACATATATAGGGGAAAATCAGTGTCTGAATGTTGACGTTTAACTGATATTTCATCACCCTTAGAAAATATATAATTCTTCTCAAACTAAAAGACTCACTTCGAAGCTGATTTATCTGAGCTCAAATGAAAGAAAATGAGGAAGAAAATTGATGAGAAATGGAAATTGGCAATAAATAGCGAAACTGAATTTAAAAGATGGGAGATTGGATCAAATAATTGTGGTACCCATAGTGGATGAGACTGGAGAATTGATAATGGGAATACAAAAATGACAGGTAATTATTTGGCCAGAAGGTTACTGGCGAAAATAAATATTCCAAAGACTGATGAGCAATATGTTAATGTGACGAGATGTCTTGTAAAATTATCATTTGAATAAAGCAACGGGAGTGAATGCACAACTGATTCATGGAACTTTATGGCTTGTACTCATGTGTTTTAAGTGAAGTGACATCAGATATATTAGTGGCCTTGTTTGAAATATTCTGGAGCTCACTAGATTTAAGGAATATTACATCAAACTGTGTTATGACGCAGATTGCGAACCTGTAACATTAGATTTCATCAAACTCCCCTCAAATGTTTGTTAAAAGTTTACTAAAAGATGTGTGAGTTGTGCTCAGCGTGTACAACTGTCTCTTGTATATTGCTTGTAAAACGACGCATGAAATGCTGTAAGGCGAGTACTATATTCAATAACTCATATTCAACACTGAAAGAGTCTATGTGATGAATTGGCGTTACTTTGAAAAGTCACCAGTTTGCCATTCAATTATATCATCATATTCCTGCATCAATGAAGCTCCAGTCTCGAGATCGCTGGCATCGATAGCGAGTTTGAAGCTTTAGAGACGTTTGGTGCAGCGAGAAATGGTGTGGTGGTTAGTATGGATATTACATTTCCAAATTCCTCCTGGCAGTATTCTATCCATCGAAAAAATGTGTTCCTCTTCAGCAAATCCGTTAGTGGTGCTACCACACTGCTAACGTTTCATACAAACTTCGAGTAGAATTCACTCGTATCAAAACCGACAGCAAGTCTTTCTTCGAGGATGGCCGTTGGAATTCCATGATGGCCTTTCTCTTCGTGGCCCTCAGGACCATCCTCCAATGTCCAATGTTATATACCACGAAGATCATTTCTGTCTTTCTTGAATTCAGTCTTTGTAAGATTTATAATCAGCTTTGCTGTGCATAATCTTTCAAAGAGCACTGCCAATTGCACCATGTGATCGCTCCATGAATCTTTGAAAATCACGATGTCATAGAGATAGATGAAGCTATTATTTAATGCTGCCACAACGCTCTTCGCACGTCTTTCCAGTATGTCCGCTGCATTACTCATTCCATAGGGCATTTATCCATTTAGCTCATTTAGATTTTCAAATGCAGAAACTTCTTTAATGTTCTCCAAGATTGATACTGCCAAAAACACGCAGTACGTCCTACTTCATAATTTAAACGGTTTGTCCAAATGCAGTCACCAACCGTAACATTGGGTATGAGTCCAATTTAGTTACGGCGTTGACCTCCCGATAGTTTTACATCAAATCAATGCATCAGGTCTGGGCACTAACACAATATGCGAACTTCAGTCAGGCTGGTTTTGCTCGATGATGTCTTCTTTGAGTGTTTTATTCACTTCCGTCTGTACCTGTGCGGCTTTGAGGTGATTGAGGCGATAGGGGTGTTAAATATCGGAACAGTATTCCTTACTTCCACCTCATACACATCCGTAAAAGTCCTCCCAATTCTATTTCGACACATGTCCTTACACGGGTACAGCAAACATTTCAACTTAGTTCTTTGTTGTTGAGACAAATAGCTCATTGGTTATCCCATTCTTCAAGGACTTTCTCGTTATTTAAAGTATTTCGTGGCAGATCAAAATCCATATCATCTGGATTCGAAACCTCAATCTGCAGCTATGACGCTGAAATATGTTTCGTGGGTGGTTATTCCTATCGTCTGCCACGTAGAATCTGTTTGACAGTATTCAAACACACCCTTATGCCGTCCAGGCCAATGAACATGATTTTGTATCTTATCCTGTGTCTTCCTCACACGTAGATTACCTCCTGTAGGTAATTTATTAACTATCCGAAATGCTTCCAATCTATATTACTAACAGCAACACAATCTGGTGAAGTTCTGCCAACTTTTTCTCTGCATTAAACTGGAGTAGTCTTCATTCTCTGAATTCTATACTTAAAACAAGAAACTTCGAGAATACGTTCTTATTCTTCTTCTAACTCTGTAGGATATTTTGGATCACTATCATCTCATCTTTCCGTTGTACATTAGCCAATCAAGACTTAGCACGTCTGCCTGTTCCATCCTTTTCTGTACCATTTAATGAAACAGGGCTTCAGTTAATGATCCAAAAGACTTTCGATTTATTTTCAGGTTTTCCTTCTTTTCGAACCTTACGACGGTGGAAACTTGTTAATTCACAGGCTGGAAAACACATTTTTTTGTTTGCTTTTAACTTATCAGTTCCATGGATTTACAGACGTTATTTACCACAATATGTGCCATTCCCAATTGGATGCTATCAAATCAGTTCCAAGAACAAACGATATTAATTGACCTGACAATCTGTCAATCACTCCCACTTCAACTTCCCTCGTCAGAGTTTGGCTCTTCAAACAGATTTACACAGGGGAACGCTACATATCAGTCTACCTGAACCACAAATAATAACCCTCCCTGGTAACATGTCACAAAGAGTGCAAATACTTTAATCTCTTACTATAACAGACTGACCAGATACCGCATCTCTCAAAATTATAATTTAATTTTCTGTTCTCCCTTGTTCTTCCTGAGCAACGTTTACTCAGTGAGGTATTGATTTTGTAGAGATCGGGCACCAGCTCAATACCCAGACCCTGGCTAAGCTGCACATTCTCCCGTAGCTCCTCGACCTATCTTGCGGTTTACGTCTGCTAATTAAGCTCAACACACCAACAAAAACTTGACTCACCTCATAATCAGACAAAAGCCTCGACGAGTGAAACAAAACCCCTGATTTCTATTGTTTAACGATAAAAATAACAAATTATTTGCTAAATTCTAACACTGAACATGAAATTTAAAAAATGAAAAAATTGAGTGTTTTTTTTCTTAACTAATCACTATCTAATCCCAAGTGTATTAAAATGCGGCTTTAATAACATAATCTTTATACATTAGATTTGATTAATCTCTCAAATTACATTCACTCTAATATGCTGTGTTGCTTGCAGTCTTCGAACTCTTCTATCTTCTCCCTCAGCCATCTTCTATTATTTTCAGAGGGCAAGTGACATGGTCTAAAATCCGTTGGTACCTTTAATAGAGGATTTCTCCTTTGAGTTTTGTTTGGGAAAGATGAGAACCGTTACAGGTGACATGTGCTCTCATGTTTATTGGGCAATTGGCTGTGACGAATATTCAAAATGTGCATTTGTTTTTGTACACTTCATGACTCTCACTCTCTCAATGGCCTGATGGCAATACAATCAAATATAATTTTATTCTTGTTTGGATATATTTGGAATTATTTGGTCAATTTCAAAACCGGTTCTCTTGACATCAAAACACATTCCCAAGTCGACTGTGACATATGATCAATTTTCAAGAAATTCTGCGCATGTCAGCTAGTCATAGGCACATATGTGCTGTCATAATATCCCGGCTCAGGCAAATCCCCTCTGTCTTAAATGACCTCTTTCGACTTCACAACAATTGCAAAACCGCTAAAGTGATGACCTGTGCCTGAAGAGAGGGAGACAGGAAGCAAAAACTATACACCCATTAGCTTGACATCTGTTGTTTGGAAAATGTTTGACTCCGTTAATAACGATGAAACAACAAGACGTACAATAAAACCTCAGCGTTATAAAGCTGTTTCAAAAAGGTGCTATGAAAAGAAAATCCTTTTTGATAAATTTGCTTGGTTTTTCCAAGGTAGAAAAACATTACACTGGAAAAACACAGCAAGCTGGGCGCATCGCGAGTAGGAGAAGTCAATGTTTCATGGGTAGTTCTTCTTTTAGACTCCGGTTCGGTGTAAACATAGCTGCATTGAACGGTGGGGACCGGCTGATGAAGTGGGGATATTTGAAGACAGGCAAAGGCTATGACCTCGTTGGTCAATGGGAGAAACAAATCTGGCAGGTGACTGGGAGGAGTGAACATAGAATATAGAATATAGAACATTACAGCACAGTACAGGCCCTTCGCCCCTCGATGTTGCGCCACCCTGTCAAACTAATCTAAAGCCCATCCCACCTACACTACTCCATGTATGTCCATTTGACTGTCCAATGACGACTTTAATGCACTTAAACTTGGCGAATCTACTACCGATGCAGGCAAAACATTCCATATCCTTACTACTTGCTGAGTACTACATCTGTCTTATATCTATCTCCCCTCATTTTAAAGGCGACGGGGAGGGACTGGAGGGGAGTCAGGGAAAGGGAATGGAGATTATTTGAAATTGGAGAACTCAATGCTGAGTCCTCCGGGCTGTCGGCAACCCAGTCAGAAGATTAGGTGTTGTTCATCCAGTTTTCATTTTGGTTCGCTGTGACATGGATGAGGCCAAGGATGTCCATGACAGAAAAGGAATGGGCAGGGGAATTAAAAGTGGCTGGCGACTGGGAGGGCCTGTTGGCACCTGCGTGCCCAGCTGAGATGCTGGGTGTACCATTCCCAAATTTTTCATTCAGTCTCCCTGATGTAGAGAAGACTACATCGGAGCACCTGATGTTATAGACTGGGTGGGAAGAGAGGCAGCTGAACCTCTGTCTCACCTGGAAGGGCTTTTTGATGGCCCGGGATGGAGTTGAGATGTTGGTGTATTTGTAGGTTTTCTATCTTACTCGGTTTCAGGGGAGGTTATCTGGGGGTTCAAGTAGTTTGGTGTGCAGAGTGTCGCAAACCAAGGACTGTTGAAGTGACTGGTCTTTGTGGAAGGCAGAGAGGGGAGGGAAGGAGAATATATTATTGGTAGTGGTGTCTATTTGGAGTTGATAGAAGTGTCTAAGATCGATACATTGGACGTGGAGATTGGTAGCATGGTAGGTGAGGACAAGCAGGTCTCTGTTTTTATTGTGTTTGGAGGGGGAGTTTGGAGCAGTGGAACAGAGAATGGAGCTCGTACATGGCGGGACGGAAAACAGAGGGCATAAGAGCACTTTGTTCAAAACAGGTTGGCAACTACAATGCTTGGGAGTGCAATTTCTCCTCATTCGCGCAGATGTGGAGGAGGCCGATGAATTGGAGAACGGTTAGAAATCTTGCAGGGTACTGGGTGGGTGGAGGTGCAGTCGAGGTAGTTATGAGAATCTGTGGGTTTGTACTAATCGTCCGTCTGGAGACTGCAGCTGGAGATAGAAATGGAGAGGTCACCAAAGGGGAGGAAGGTCCGAGATAGACCACGTGAATTTGAGGGTGGCATGGAACTTGTGCGTGATATTGAGGAACTGCTCCAATTCATCCTGGGTGCAGGAGGCTGCATCGATGAAGTCATCGAGACAACTATGGAAGAGTTGTGGCATAGTGCTTGAAGAGGACAGTTCGACATAGCTGACAAACAGGCAGGTGTACCTGAGGCCCATCGGGTACACGCTGCCATCTTTTCGATTTGACGAAAATTACAGCAATTAATGGGAAAACTTTTCAGGTTGAGGACCAGTGCAGTCAGGCAAACGAATGTATTGGGAGAGGGAGACTGGATAGGTCTGTTGGACAGGAAGAGACTGAGGGCAGAGAGGCCGACTTTGTGGGAAAGCAACATGGGTAAGAACGGCATGTCCATAGTGATGACAAAGTGCTGGGGGTTGGTGAACTGGAAGACCATTGGAAGGGTGTGGTTGGTGTCGTGGTTCCTTTTGCGGAGGATCAGACAACTGGAGTTGATAAAGGAGAGCAATGGATTTTGTGTATTTGGTTTCCAGGAAATATTTGACAAAATTTCGAATAAAAGACGATTACATCAGATGGGAGCTGTCAGTTTAAAGCGAGTAATACATATGCTAATGTTTAACAAACAGCAGACAAAATTGGGATGAATAGGTCTTTTACACGTCAAAGCAGGCGTACCAAAGTAGGACCCACGATTTTTTGTGATATATATGAATACCCTGCGGAGGGCAGCATGCAATATAGACATGTGAGTTGATTATGCAAATACAATGTGCTACTTACATTGTAATAAGATCAGAAATAATCTCTCATGAGATATGCATGGACTGTATGAGTGAGCACATACATGGGCAATGGAGTGCATCGTCAATAAAAAATGACATCATTTTGTGAAGGAAATCATAATTCTTCTTCGATAATTCAATAAAGAAAGACTCAAAATTCAATGGAGCACAAGGAAACGTAGATACTGTTTTGCATGAAGCACTCAAAAACTTTTCTTCTCGCGCCTTGAACTCGTGACCCCCAGGAATTGAGTCCCCAACTCTGGAAAACCTTCTGCCTATCCACACTGTCTGTTCCACTCACGATTTTGTAGAGCTCAATCAAGTCCCTCCTGACTCTTTATCTTTCTAATGAAAGTAATGCTAACCTATTCATCCTCTTAAATTCGGACTACAGGTGGAAATGTAATTCAGACAGGAAATGGGACTGTACCTTGTGAGAGAGCTGGACTTTTAAAATTTATTGATTTAAAAGGCTTTATTTTTACTTAAGTACTGTAATGGTGGTATCGCTTTATTCCAAACTGAAGAAAGGATATGCCAGAAATGGAGCCAGTTTGGTGGAGATTCACGAGGCTGTTTCAGGTTAGTTGCTTAGGCATTGAAGATGGAAAAAGTAATTGGTGGTCTTATTCAAAGTGATGATTCAGAGGCGGCGGGAAATGTATGTTTTAATAAGATGTTAACTAGAGTTAGGATCTAGAATCAGGAGACTTAATTAAAAAATTACGCCTCACTGACTGAACATTAGCATGTGAAAATGTTTTTTTTCTCTCAGACTTTAATAAATATCTGGAATTGTCTGCCTCAGAGAGTTGTTGAGGTTAGATCACTGGAGTGAGTTAATGAGAAAATGGAGACCGTTTGGAAATATTAAGGAATAGTTGACAAAGAAGTGCGAACACTAAGGAGACATTATGGTCTGTGTTAGGTTGGCGTTGACATTATTGAATACTGGTGCAGCTTTGAGGTGCTCTGCATCGATTCATGAAAGACAGGTCATGCTTATTTAATCTACTGGTATTCTGTGAAGATATTTGCACCTGAAGAACCCAGTAGATATGGTGCATCCAGATTTACAAAAGGCAATCAACACAGTGCCGCACAAAACGCTTCTGCATTAGGTAAAATGCATGGTGTTACGGGCAATGTATTAACATGGACAGATCATGTGTTAACTAACAGGAAGCAAAGAGTGGGAATAAATGAGTGATTTTCGGGATAGTGACCAGCAATGACTAGTGGCGTGCGTCAGGAATCAGAGTTGGGACCGCAATTTTCACAATTTACGTAGATGAATCGGAGATAGGGACCAGGTGCACTGTGCAAACGTTTGCGAATGGTACTAAGATGAATGGTGTAGCAAAGTGTTCAGAGTGATGTGAAACTTTGAAAAAGTGCATAGTTAGTCCAAGTGAGTGAGCAAAGTTATCGCAGCTGCAGTACAGATATTTAAGTGTGTAATCGTCCATTTTGGTAAGAGCAGCAGTAAAAGGGACATTTATGTGAATGGGAAAAATGCAGCATTATGTTATAAAGACGGACCTGGTAGTCCTTGTGCATGAATCAAATAAAGTTGGTCTACAGGTGCAATAGGGAATTAAAAAGGCAAATCGAAGTTTGACCTTCATCGTTGAAGGGATTGAGGTTGAAAGCAGATGTATTATGTTGTAGCTGTATAGGGTGCTGGTGAGTCCACACCTTGAATACGTGAAATCTTTGGTCTCCATACTTGAGAAAGGAAATACTGGTACTAGACCGGAAGCAGAAGTGTTCAATAGGTTGATTTCAGAATTGAGGCGGTTAGGGTATGAGGAGTGACTGTGTCGACTGGGGTTATATTCATTGGAATTTCGAAAATTGAGGGGGGTCATATGGAAACATACATAATTATAAGTGAATAGATAAGACAGAAGTAGAGAGCATATTTCCACTGGGAAGTAAAACGAGGACAAATGAGCACAGACACAAAATTAGGGGGAGCAGATGTAGGACTAAATTGAGAAGGAACATCTTGACCAAGAAGGGTGTGAATCTGTGGAATGGCATGCTCAGTAAAGAAGTTGTGGTTTTGTCGTTGAACGATTTTGAAACTCAGCGATTATTTTTTGAAAAGTAAAGGAATTAAGTGTCATGGTTGGAGGGCGGGTATGTGGAGTTTAGGCCATGAAAAGAGCAGCTACGATCTTATTGAATAGTGTATCGGGCTCGAAGGACCAGGTGGCATTCTCCTGTTCCTTGTTATTATGGCATTATTTAATAGGTCAACATGTCGACAACTGAACATGAAATGGGAATCATATTTGAGAAACTGATTGGTCGATACTTACAGAGAAGCCATGGACGCAATGCATTTTGATTTTCAGAAAGAGTTTTGAGAGAAAGACTCTGGCCTGCTGTCAAAAATCTAATGTTATGGGATTAGGGTGAAAATATGGGCATGATTTTAGAATAGGAGAGCTGACACAAAACAGAGAACAGGAATAAAACAATACATTTTGATGCGGAAAGATCATAGGGTGTCGCAAGGATCGGTGCTTGGGACCCTGCTATTACCAATATATCTTAACCATTTGGTTGCAGGAAAGAAATGCAAGATATCCCAGTCTGCTCGTGGCACTAATGAATGTCGGACTGTGAGTGGGTGAGGAGGATGTAAAAATGCTCCAAGGTACATTTGGAAGGAGTGGGTAAACATGTAGCAAATGAATAGCAATGCGGATAGATGTGACGTTGTGTATTTTGGTTGGAATTGAAAATGTGTTGCTGGAAAAGGGCAGTAGGTCAGGCAGCATTCAAAGAGCAGGAGAATCGACGTTTCGGGCATAAGCCCTTCTTCAGGAATGAGCAAAGTGTGTCCAGCAGGCTAAGATAAATGATAGGGAGAAGGGACTTGGGTGAGGGGCGTTGGAAATGCGATAGGTAGAAGATGGTGAAGGTGAGGGTAATAGGCTGGAGTGGGGGTGGGGGCACAGAGGTCAGGAAGATGATTGCAGGTTAGGAAGGTGGTGCTGAGTTCGAGGGTTGGGACTGAGACAAGGTGGGGGGAGGGGAAATGAGGAAACTGGAGAAATCTGAGTTCATCCCTTGTGGTTGGAGTGTTCCTAGACGGAAGATGAGGCGCTCTTCCTCCAGCCGTCGTGTTGCTATGGTATGGCGAAGGAGGAGTCCAAGGACACTGCACCTGCATGTCCTTGGTGGAGTGGGAGGGCGAGTTGAAGTGTTGAGCCACGGGGTGTTTGGGTTGATTGGTCCGTGTGTCCCAGAGGTGTTCTCTGAAACGTTCGGCAAGTAGGC
>NC_057734.1:54043054-54079073 GCF_004010195.1 Chiloscyllium plagiosum
CAGGAATGAGGAGAGTGTGCCAAGCAGGCTAAGATAAAAGGTATGGTGGAGGGACTTGGGGGTGGGGCGTTGGAAATGCGATATAAAAAAATAGGGAGGAGGGACTTGCGGAGGGGCGCTGGAAATGCGTTTATAAAAGGTAGGGAGGAGGGACTTGGTATAATAGGTAGGGAGGAGGGACTTGATATAAATGTTAGGGAGGAGGGACGTGGTATATTGGTATTATGGTTAGAAAAATAGAACAGCAGCTTACCAATTGAAAAGTGGTAGGTTAAAAAATATTTATCTTTAAATGGATTTATTCTTCTTTTTTAGTTCTTCTGCGCAGACCTCCGAGGTCCATGCAGGGCAGTGTTTTCTGAAGCCAAAAGTTTGTACCGGAAATGACATTGATACGTTAACCAGTGTACACCGACCCACCAAGTCAGGAGCTGTAACATTGAAAAGGATCGTGATTTCACTGCACAGCAGACACTGAAAGCAATATTGTAAAAGCAGAAAGCATTTAGGAAGATAAATGGTGTGTTGACCCTCATTTCAGGGGGATTTCAGTACAGAAGTAAGGGTGTCCTGCTGCAGCTGTACCGGATTTATGTGCAGTACTGCTTTCGTCTCCTTACCTAATAAAGGGCAAACCTGACATGAAGGGAGCGCAGCGAAGGATGACCAGACTGATTTCTGCGATCACAGACTTTTTGTGGGAGTAGAGTTTGGTTCGACTGGGCCTATGTTCCATGGGTTTTAGATAAATGGAGATCTCAGTGAAATATGTAGAGATCTGACAGGACGAGACAGATTGAAAACAGGGATGATAATCCCTGGCTGGCTGTCTCAAACAAGGGGCCACAGTATTAGATATAGGCAGGCCACTCTCCATTCAGATGACAGTAAATGACTGCAATCAGAGACTTGTGAGCCTGGCGAATACTCTGCAACGTAATGCTGTGGAAGCCATTCACTGAAATTAAATAAGGATTTCTAGATAGTCAAGGGATAGGAAGAGAGCAAGAGTACAGTGTAGAGATAGGGGATCAGAAATCATTATATTGAATGGGACAGTCAAATTGATGGACAGAAAGGACTGCTGTAATTCCTATTCTATAGTTTCTGATGGTAATCACAAAAAGGGATGTGGAGGCTGTGTGGGAAAGGTGCATTATGGAGATGTTCGGGCATGAACTGGAATGGGAGAGTCTCAAAGTGTTGAATTACCTACTCCTTTCCTGATGTTTCTCTGCAGTCTGTGTGAAAGTTCTGTAAATGTTGTCACAAGCTCTCAGATGTTTGGAAGGAGGTATCTGCAGCGTTGCCAGGACTGTGTTTCACGTTTCCCGGTGTTCTGTCCGGTTTTATCCTATAACACCTTGACGCAGTATTATGCAATTGAGTGTCTTGCTTCATCGTTTCGGACACCGTTGAAGAGGTTCTCAAATATCGGTGTGTCTGGACTCACCTTTAGGCCAGACCAGGAAATCACAGAAGATTTGCTTCCCGAAAGCACATTGGTGAACCAGGTTGGCGTTTATAATTGTTATTGGCTGCAGGGTCACTACTACAGACACCCCCAGATTTCAGATCTCGATATCTTATTAATTGATTTCAGCTTTCACCAGCTGCCAGAACATTGCCCAGTCCTTGATTCGTAATCCAATGATATTTCAGCAACAGCATATTACCCACATGTAGATCCAACGGAAACCACACTGAAGAGGTTATTTCTGTATTATTTGATAGCTCTGTCAAAAAGAGCTCCCATGACTTTTATTATCATGATGCGACTGAGGGTGCGGCAAATAGTCGGATTGTAATTATTCTCTTCTTAGGAGACTGGGCATAGTTGAGTAATTTTCCAATTGCCAGGTAGATGTCAGAGTTAGAGCAGGAATGAACCAGCTTCCCCAGGGACATGGCTTATTGTGCAGCGCAGTTCTTCAGTCTTCTAGCAGAGATGGTGTCAGGGTCCATTGCCTTTATCTACTATGTTCAACTGATTCTTCATGTCACTTGCAGCAAATTGAATTGGTTGTAGACTGGCAACTGTGATTCTGTGAACATCATGACGATGGTTACGTGGGTCAATGATTCAACACTTCTGGCTGAGGATGGTGCTGATAAGTCTTTTACACTGATGTATAGGGCTGTTCCATTCTTTAGGATGGCAGTATATGTGGATTCTTCTCCTTCAGTGAATTGTTCAACGTCTATCATGATTTATGACTGGATGTGGAAAGACAGCAGAGCTTAGATCTGGTCTTTTGATCTTGCATTAATTTCTCCCTATCTATGAGCTGATTTGTAATGATTCTTTTTGTCACGTATGTTTAAGTGCAGTGAAATGTTTTGCGTTAGAGCAGTACTGCCATACCATAGTGAGTGCTTGAGCAGCCTGATCTTAAGAAATATAAAATTGCCAGAATTTAAAATAGCATAAGTGTCGAAAAAAGGGCCTTTGAGAAAGGAATTATTCCAAAGCAAAATAAATCATTATCTGATTTGCAAGTTGACAAAAAATGCAAACACAGCCATGATGACAATTTAAAACGATTGGATAATTTGTAAGAAAACACAGGCGAAATGACAAAATTGCAACTCAACACCTTTAAAAAACTACTGGAGAAAATAACTTTTCCTAATCTCATTAAGTGTGTGTTCATCCATAAAATCAGTAGTTCAATTTATCGAGCAGAAATTAGCTGTGTTTGAAAATATTTACAATAGTAATTAACATTGTTAAATATTTTAAAATAACCACGGAGTCAGATTTCAACGTAATCATAAAACGTTAAAGAGATGCCGGGCAGATCTAGTTTTTTTTTAGCTCCAAGAAGGTCCTGAAGAAGGGTTATACTCGACACTTTGAATTCGCCGCCTCCGGATGATGCCTGGCTTGTTGTGAAATTCCAGACTCTTGCATGTCTACTTTGTATTCACGCATGTGCAGTTTATTTTACTCTTTATAAAAATGCTAGCAATCGAAATAATAATTACAATTACAATAAAATAATAACTATAATAGAAGTTATTGTTATTATTATTAATTTTATAAAAAGTGAGGGACATGAGCAAAAAGAGTACATCACCAATAACTGGGATCCAAGAACAGTCCATGGAAGTGTCCATCGATAGTCAGATGTTTCACGAGATTGATCCCACAGAAGGGACGTTGACGGCGTAGAAACCACATTGTGTTCGATCATTGCAGCACAAAATGTATAAAAATGCTGTCTTTTTACTGTAAAATAGGAGTATACCACTGATCTCTCTTCTGATCTGAGATGAACATTAGGAAAATGATTGCGTTTTCACGTCAAAGCCAGATTCGAAGACGATTTTTGCTCCTCTCCCTGTATTAACCGGTTTTGCTTGAATAAAAGTCCAGTCCGTGCCTGTACTCTGTCTGCCACCAGCGTCTTTGTCCCTGGTCGGGAAATCTCGGTCCTACAGTAAGCAAAGTTACACAAATCAGTGGGTAAGAGATAAACTCAGATAGAGGCATACAGGCGACGCCACGTATCACATGCACTAGGATAAAGCAAGATCAGCAAGATCCACATTAGTTGAAGTTAGGAAATAGAGATTCGAAACATTAGTCTAATAACGACACGGAAAAATCTGTTCCCGTACTTGCTCGTGAGTATGTTCACGTTTCTGTGCCTTCCGCCTAACAGAAGAGCTGTAGGGCATCATTACCGGTGTGGGAGGGGCTTATATTGATGCTGGCAGCCCTTCCGTGGCAACGAGCTGTTTAAATGGAATCATGGAATGGAAGGTTCCGTGATGGTCTGGGCTGTGGACACAATGTTCTGTAGTTTCTTGCGGTCCTAGGCAGAGCAATTACCATACCAGGCCGTTGTGCACCTGGACAATATGCTTTCTAAGGTGCATCTGCACAAGTTGCTGACGGCCCTTATGGACATGCTGAATTTCCTCAGCCACATGAGAGCGAAGAGGCGTTGTTGTGCCTTGCTGACCGTCGCATCTACATCTAATTTCCAGGTGAGATTGTTGACTATTCTCAATCCGAGAAACTTGATGCTCTCCATCCTCTCAACCTCAGTTACATTGATGTAGTTAGGGGTTTGTTCCACACCTTTCTTTTGGAAGTCAATGATCAGTTTTTAATTTTGCTAACGTTGCTACAGAGATTGTTTACATTGCGTCACACCATCAAGGACTCTGCCTCCTTTCTGTATTTTGACTTGTCGTTGTTTGATATCTATGGTGGTGTCATTAGCAAACATGTGGATGGCAGTTGTTCAGAATTTGACAGTATAGCCATGGGTAAACAGGGAGTAGAGTCGGGCGTGGAGGACACGCCCTTCAGGAGCTCCAGTGTTGGATGCCATTGTGGAGAACGTGCAGTTGCCTATTTTCATTGATTGCAGTCTGTTGGTAAGAAAGCTGAGGAACCAGTTGCAGAGGGTAGAGCAGATATCAAGGTTACTCAGTTTTGAGATCAGTTTTAGGAGGATACTAGTGTTGAAGGTAGAGCTGCAGGCAATGATCAAGAGTCTGGTGTATGTGTCCTTGTTGTCCCGGTTTTTAAGAAATGACTGCAGTGTAAGAGCAACAGTGTCCGCTGTGAAATCGTTTTGTCGTGTGGCAAATTGTAAAGGATCAAGGCAGCCTGAGAGAATGAAGTTGATGTGGGCTATAACAAGCCTCTCGAAGGAATTCATTATTACTGACTTCATTAAGGGGTTGAACATTAATGTACTTTGCATGAGCTTTCTCAATGACAGGGATTATAGTGGTCTTCTTGAAGCAGGTTGGGACTACTGCTTGGAAGATGGAGTAGCAGAGGACTTTGGTGAAAATCTCCACCAGCTAGTCCACATTGAATATGAGTGCTCAGCCAAGGACACAGTCCGGGCCCATTGGGGTCCTTGGGGTGACACCCAGGAAGACGAATGTAACATTTGCCAAGCGAGGGATCTTGAAACAACATTGCTTCAGTCTAACTTGCACATCAAAGCATTTCCCCATGTCTTTGTCATTTTGCTACAAGCGGATGTCCAGAGTAGCCTATGATGCAATCCTACAGCTTCAGGAGGTGAATGAGTCATGTCTTACAGGCTAAGCATTCCCCATCACGAGACACCATGAGGTCAGCGTTCAAGCCTGGAATGGTTATTGAGATTGTGTCCTGTTGATATCTGGCTTCTCTAAGTTGTCTGTTTGTGCGTCCAGGCCTTGTCAGGGCTTTTCCTGTGTCTGTCCGGGACATGTCAGGATACTGTCTCTCTGCGTCCAACCATCCACAAGATTGAGTAGCTGTGCGTTCAGGTCTTCTCAGGGTTGTCTCCACGTAGGTCCAGGCTTTCGCAAGGTTATGTCCCAGCTGGTCCGGGCTGTCTCAAGGTTGTGTTTCCATGGGTCTGGATCTACTTGGCATTGTGCCACTGTGGATACTCACCATCACAGGGTTGAGTCTCTGCATTGTTGGGCATTCTCAGGCTTGTGCCTCTGTGGGTCCGGCTTTCACAGAATTGTGTCTCTGTGCGTCCACTAAAGTCGATAGAGTTGTGGACATATCTGAAGGATGTTGCAGGTTAAAGGAGGACATGGAAAAGCCGAAGAGCTGGGCTGAGCGGTGGCAAATAAAGTTGAAAGCAGAAAAGTGTGAGGTGATTCAATTTGGAAGGAGTGTCAAAGAGCTGGTCCCTTTTTTTCTAAAAGCTATTTCTTTTCTTACGGATACTATGTCCTTTTTTACTTCAGAGTGGTCGGAAAAGCTCCCGGTGCTGATTATACTGGTTTGCTACTGTGGGAAAGGGTATTGAGGGGCGTTTTTGTTTATTTACTGTGAAATCTGAAATCCATTTACTGTGAAATTTGTAAGAAGAGAAATGCTTTTTAAATTTGATAGTGTGCTCAAGTTCACACAGTGCTCTTGCTGAATTCTGCAGTTAAGAAGACAGCTTGGATCTGTTTCTGCTGAACTTAGTAAACATTCAAGCTAGCCTTGAATTTTGTGAGCACTTTCAAAATTCAGCAAAGGCTACTGGATACGAAGGACAGTGTGTCCAAATAACAAAAGGAATGAAAGTGGAATAACAACTCAAATGTGCATAATCTTTATCCTTGATAATGTGAAAGAAACATTATAAGTCAAGCATTTGAATTATGCTCCGGGCCTTTGCTTGCTGTATTTTGCGAACTGCATCGTGCCTCTCTGTAATACACAGGTTAGACTAATATAATAAAACTATTTTTCTTCAATCTTGCTAGTAGTTGAGTCGAGTCCGTTTAATGTCCACGACACAAAACTTGGGGGCTTGTTCCGGGACCCTACAACTGGGTGAGATTCTGAGAATTCCCAAGAGGTGCAGGCGCCAGCACTTGGACGGTCTTTCACTTCATCTCGAGCGCTGAATTGGCCCCTTTGCGTGAGAGGACTGGGAAATCTGTAGATCACCACAGCGAATCAAATAAGGTCGGGGTAAGAGTCGTGTCTTAAGTAATCATATATAGAGACTCGTTCTAAGAGAGTAAATAAAGCAGGGAGAGGGTTGAGCAAACTCTTGCGCGGTATTGGAGCAAAACCCAAGGGAAGGGGAATGCCGTCTCTAGAGTGTTTAAGAAACAGCAAGTTTAAGGGCGGTTTTAGACTTGGAACCACCACTGACTGAGTTGGACTCGCCAAAGACGTACTGGCTATGTGGTTTCTTGGTTTACGAAAACCAAGGCATTGAGGCTGTCGCGCCCAATGCTAGAGGAGACCTCCGGCGGTAAAGGCAAGAAAACTCGAAAAGATAATGTTTCCACGAGAGAGTGAGAAAGAAAGAAAGAGAGAGAGCTGAACACTTTTCCAGTAACACTTTTAAAAAGGGGCTCCAGCAAGAGCAAACAAAAAGAGGGTCCACAGAGGACTTCGAATGGTCAAGCAAAAACAAAACATGCGAAATAAGCAAGGCTCAGAGTCTGTAAAGCAGTTAGTATTGTGGATTAGGGAATGTGGTTTTCTGGAGTGAGGAAGTTTTAGTAAAAGGCAGTTGGAAGTATTAAGGTCGAGGTTGGAGGAGAGAGAGAAGGAGAAAAGGAAGGGGAAAATAGAACCTGTTAATTGGTTTGCTTACAACATATGGAAGGCTGATATCAGGGAAAGGAAATCTCAAGTAAAAGATAGATCAAGTACGCATAGAAACAATAGCGCACATGCAGATGCGTGCGGGAAAACAACCTAACGACACTGTACAGTGTCTTAAGTCTGTTTCAGATCCTGACGTTGATGACTGCACTCTGAGACCGACAGCCTCCCTCCGAGAGCCGCCTGGCAAAAGTTCCACGTCAGCGGCCGCAACCTCAGGGTCTGCAGAATCACTGATAGCATCTCGTACCCGAAACAGATTGAAGCAAGAATGCCAAGAGAACTATAACTGGCCAGCCGTAAATGTTCATGCTAGAGAACCCGCAAGGACAAGAGAACGGAGAGTTTAATGCTGGTACCCACCTGTAGGGAGGCATTCCCAGTGCGAATGGACATGACCAAAATCGCAGTGTGTAAACACTCAGAAGAGGTGATCGTGTCCCAGTACCTTATGCACCTCACTGAAGTCCATAAGACTCATCGTGGACTGAGACCACCTGAAGATATAACGGCAGCAGAAATGACACTGTATGAAACACACATGAGAAACAGCTTCATGAATGGAATGAAGGATGAAATAGCGAAAAAGATGGTCGCCCAGCCGTTGGAGGAAGGTGCTGCAGAAAAAGAGAATGCAGCAGATATGCGAACAGAGGTAGATCTGGCAAGTGCTTTGTTTGCAGAGCAATGGACCACTGGGTGAGGCAGTCACTGCACAGACAGTCCCATTGGCCCTGGAGGCTGGACAGCAGATTGACTGACAGGGGATGGCTGACGTGGAGGTGTGCAGCCCACAAGGTACAGGTAAGCCTGTCTCCTTTATGCTTGGCAATGAAGACTCGCTACTGCTAATCCCTTCTACTAACCTTCCAGGAACTGAAACAAGTCCCACCCCGATATTGAGCACTGAGATTGCAGAGCGTGGATCATATGTTCTGTACAATGACGATGCGTATAAGTCAATGCCTAAATCTATGTTATAATGAGAAGGTACACCAGTTGCCTTTTTAGGGTAGATACAGGGGCATCCCTGAAAGGCTAAGTTCTGATAATGAGACACCATTTGTCAAATAATGCCCTACAGCAGGCCAGTGATTATTTGGGAATAAACATGAGCCAACACTGTGCCAACCACCCAGCGAACGGTGGGGCAGTGGAAAGAGAAAATGCTACCTTAAAAAATAAATTGACAAAATGTTGTGAGGAACTAGGGGTGACACAGACAAAGGCATTTCCGATTGTGCTAATATATATGAGATCTAGGAGGAGAGGAAAATCTAACCTTAGCCTGTTTGAGATTTTGTTTGATTGATTGCCAAATACAGGAATTGGCGCAAGACCTAAGGTAAGACAGATAACAGACCACTGTGAGGATGAGATGTTGTGTTACTATATAAAACTGTCTACATTTCTGTCTGAAATAAAGGATCAAGTGAAAGCAGCACAACCAGCAGAAGGGAAGCTGCACGATCTCGAAACTGGAGACTATACAGTGGTGAAAGACTTCAGGAGGAAAGGTTGGAAAGCGAAGAAGTGTCTGGGACCGTTTCAATGCTCCTTACAACACAGACAGCTGTTAAGATCGCTGATTTTTAGTTACCTGGCTCTTTAGATTTTTTAAAAATCTGGCTCTATTATTTGTCGTCCTTGTTGTCATAATGACAATGTAATGGAAATTTCACATTTACGGTGAAATGTGAAATCCATTTACTGTGAAATTTGTAAGAAGGGAAATGATTTCTAAATTTGGTACTGTTCTCAAGCTCGCAGAGTGCTTTTGCTGAATTCTGCAGTTAAGAACGCCACCTATTCCTGTTTCTGCAGAATTTTGTAGAGATTCAACCTAGCCTTGTGAGCGGTCAAAATTCAACAAAGGTTACGAGATACGAAGGACAGTGTGTCCAAATAACGAAAGAAATGAAAACGAATAGCAACTCAAATGTGCATAGTCTTTGTCCTTGATAATGTGATAAGAAACACTATAAGTCAAGAATTTGTATTATGTTCCAGGGCTTTGCTAGCTGCATTTTGCTAGCTGCATTGTGCCCCTCTGTAATACACAGGTTAAACTTTTATAATCGAATTCTTTTTCTTCGCTCTTGCTAATAGATGAGTCGATTCTGGATTAGTGGTGTTGGAAGAGCACAACAGTTCAGGCAGCATCGATGCTGCCTGAACTGCTGTGCTCTTCCAGCACCACTAATCCAGAATCTGGTTTCCAGCATCTGCAGTCATTGTTTTTACCTAATAGATGAGTCGAGTCCATTTACTTTTTCACGACAGGCATATATACAACACTCCAATTTTTTTTTGTTTGGGAGCTCTGCACTGAATATTGCTGTTTTGTATATTTTGTGTTCCTATGTGTTCGCATTCTTTTTAGACACTTCCGTGTTCATTATTTGCAATGTTGTATTTTGCAGTGTTTGGTTTTGTTCTGTTTCAACGGGTAGGTTAGTAGTTAATACACAATCGTTGCATTGTAATTCGCGTTTTTTTTATTATACTGGTATTTGTCATATTTTCCATAACATCACATTTTTGTAAAGTTAGAAAGCTTTTTTTGCCCATAAACATATTACAAAAACATTACAGCAGAGGAACATGAGCTTCATCCCTCCAAGCCGACGCTGATCCAGATCTTCTATCTAAACTTGTTGCTTCCTTTATAAGGGACTGCCTGCATTTGCTCCGTGCCCATTCATGTATCTGTCTAGATAGATATTAAATGATGCTATCGTGGCCGTACCTTCCATCTCTGTTGGCAACATATTCCAGGTACCCACCATCCTCTGCATAAATATCTTTCCACACATAACTCCCTTCAACTTTTCCCCTCTCACTTTGAACTGGTGATCCCCCCGTAAGTGGGTCCCCGCCTCTGGGAAAAAGCTTCTTACTTTCCACCCTGTCGACATCTCTCATAATATTGTAGACCTAAATCAGGTCCTCGCTCAATGTCTATCTTTCGAATGAACATAATCCTAATCTACTCAAAGACTCTTCATAGTTAGCACCCTCCATCTCTGGCAACATCCTGGTGAACCTCCTCTGCACCATCTCCAGAGCATCCACATCCTTCTCCTAATATGGCAACCAGAACTGTACGCAGTATTCCAAATGCTGCTGAATCAAAGTACCATCCAACTCTAAGATGACCTGCCAACTCTTGTACTCAATACCCCATCCAATGAAGGAAAGCACGCCGTATGCCTTCTTGACCACTCTATTGACCTGCACTTCCACCTTCAGGGAACAATGGACTTTAATACACCGATCTCTCTGTAATCAATTTTCCACAGGAATTTTCCATTTATTGCATAGTACGCTGTTGAATTGCATCTTCCAAAATGCATCACCTTGCATTTGCCAGGATTGAACTCTATCTGCCAATACTCTGCCCAAACCGCCAGTCTACTTATATTCTGCAGCATTCTTGCCAGTCCCCTTCACTATCTGCTTCTCCACGAATCTTAGTGTTATCTGCAAACCTGCTAATCTGACAAGTGAATCCTTCCTCCAAATCATTTATATGCATCACAAGCAGTATTGCTCCCAGCCCTTGTCACAGGTCTCCATTTTGAGAAACTACCTTCGATATTCTGATGATCTCTCGACGTGAGATGGCTCAGTGGTTAGCACTGCTGCCTCACAGCACCAGGGTCCCCGGTTCGACTCTCACCTCGGGCTTGCATTTCCTGTGTGGAGCTTGCATATTCTCCAAGTTTAATCCAGGTGCTCTGGCTTTCTTCCACAGTCCAAAGATGTGCAAGCCAGATGAATTCGCAATGCTAAATTGCCCATAGTGTTAGGAGCATTAGTCAGAGAGGGAGAGGGTCACTCTTTGGAGGGTCGGTGTAGACTGGTTGGGCCGAAGGGCCTGTTTCCACACTGTAGGGAATCTAATCATATGTGTACATCTATCTCACGCTCGCTGTTGGGAGACCTGTAGTACAGCCCAGCATTGCAACTGCACCCGTCCTATTTCTGTGCTCTGCCCATGATGCCACACTGCTCGTGCCCTCCTTCAGCACAGCTGTAATACCTTCTTTGAACAGTAATGCAAAAGTTCCACTCCTTTTGCCTCCCAATCTATCCTGCTTGAAGCATCACTATCTAGCTTCATTATCTAGTTCCTTAGAGACTTTAGTTATTGCGTCCTTACCGTCCTCCAACCTCATTTGGTTCCCATCCCCCTGCCTCATTATTTTAAACCCTCACCAATACCATAAGCAAAAACACCCAAAGGACGTTGGTTCCAGTCCATCCCAGGTGTAGACCATCCAATTTGTAATAGTCCCACTTCCCCCAGAACTGGTCCTAATGTCCCAAAAGTCTGAAATCCTACCTCATGCACTATCTCTCAAGTCACACATTCATCCTGCGTATTCTATCATTCCGACTCTGACTAGCATTTCACACAGGTAGCAATCCTCACAATACCACCACTGAGGTCCGACGTTATAACTTGACTCCTAACTCCCTAAATACTGCTTGTAGGACATCATACTGTTGATTTCCTATATCATTGGTGCCTACATGCACCACGACAACTGACTGTTCACCCTATCCCTTGAGAGTTTTCTGCAGCTGATCTGAGACATCCAAGACCTATGTACCTGGGAGGCAACGTACCATTCGGGAGTCTCGTTTCTGACCACAGAACAACCTATCTACTCCCCTTAGAATTGAATGCCCTAGGAATGTCGCCCATGCACTCACCGTTCCGCTCTTCTGAACAGCAGAACCAACCATGGACTGAGCAACTGCTGCCACCCCCTGTTGAGCCACCTCCCCCAACAGTTTCGAAAACGCTACAGCTGTTTTGGAGGGAGATGACCGCAGGGGTCACCTGCACTGCCTTCCTGCTCTTTCTCTGCCTTTTGGTCACCCATTCCATTTTTTCGCTCGTCCTTTCTAATCTGCGGTGTGACCAATTCACTAAACCAGCTATCCATGACCCCATCAGCATCCCATATGCTCCAAAGTGAGTCCATCCCCAACTCCAGAGCAGCCATGCGGACTAACAAGAGCTGCAACTGGACACACTTCCTGCACATGAACGAGTCAACAACATGAACTGCGTCCCTGAGCTCCCACATTGATCAAGAGGAGCATAAAATGGATCTGACATCGCCTGGCATTTTCAACCTTAAATTTAACTTTAGTCTTAGCTTAGGTAAACGAAAAAAGAAAGCTTTTAACCAATCAATCGATAAAACAATAAAGAAATGAAATACAAAAACCCTACTTGATCGACTCACCACAGAGTCCTTTTTTCGAATAGAGAATGAGGGCAGGTGAGAGACAGTAAAAATGTAGTGTCTCGGATTCAGCCACTACACAAATAAAATGGTTTCACTCACCTTCCAAGTAGCTCTCTGATCCTCGCTCTCACCTGACGACAAATGAAGGCCTCGATGCCCGAGATAATGTTTAAGCGGTTTCAGTCACCTTCCAAGCAGCCCTCTGGTTCTCGCTCTCGCCTCTTGACAAATTAGAGATGCCCCAAACGAATTTTCGTAGTTGCCTGTCTTGGAGTTGAAGTTTGGGCATGAAATGAGAGGCCATTTGAAATTAAGTAAAGAAAAATTGGCAGGACCAAATTCGGCAATCTCACTCTTAGATTATGCATCAGAGGTGAGACAAAGAGATTAAATTGATTAGGTGAGTGAGCTAAACAGAATCTAAAAAAGGGCACTGCTTATAACGAAGCATTTAGCAGATAAAGTATCTGAGACTCGGGCATTTTCCTGAGGGGATGACGTGTTATTAATGTCACCAGTGATAGGAGATCCCTTCAAAGCCACGTTCAGTGGTCCCTATCAAATTAAGAAAATGTCGAGTCAGGTGAACTAAATAGTAAAGATGACAGACCGTAAAAAAACGGCATTGGTTATGTCATGTGAACATGTTGAAACATTACTATAATAGAGAGAAATAACTGGAAAATCAGATGTAAGTCACTACCCCACATAGTGAGGAATCAAATCCAGATGATATGGATTTCAATGTGCCTCAAAAGAGATTTTAAATTAAAGACGTCCTTGAGTACTGGAATAGGTTAGTAAATTATCTGCCACATAAGCAAAGAACACGGTTGAAAGGTTTGTTACTGCAGTGTGAGGGCATATGTATGAATCAGACGGGAGGACTAATGTTATTGTACATAATGTAGACCTAGGGAATACTGCTCAGAAAGAAACCACCCCTATCGACTTCATCCTTTCAAAGCCACAAAGGTCCAGATGGAGGTGGAGGCCATTCTCGATGAGGATATCATCGAACCAAGCCAGAGCGAGTGGAGTTCGAAGGTCATCATGGTTCCAAATTGGACACATATCCAATTCCAAGATTGTAGTACAGTATCGAGAAAATTGGACAAGCCGGTTGCATCACCACGTTGGACTTACTGCATGGTTACTGGCAGGTACTTTTATCAGAGATGGCGAAACAAATTTCAGCGTTTTTAACCCCAAATTCAAAGTGATGCCCTTTGGAATGAAGAATGCACCTACCATATTCCAAAGACTCATGAACAGAGTTGTGGCTCTGTTACAAACTGTGCAGTTTATTTGGACGATGTAGTGACCTTTAGCAAGACCAGGAAAAATTACATGGCACAAGAGCTCTTTGAATGACTACGAGAAGCAAAACCGTTACTTAACTTAAACAAAACTGAATTCGCGAAAGCAGTGGTGATGTTTTTGGGACATAACATCGGCCAAGGAAGGTTAACCCCACGGAATGCCAAACGAAGGCCATCGAGGAATTTCCACGACTAAAGTCGAAGAAAAAGGTACTTCGATTATTTGGAAGAAATATATTTTTTTGGAAGGTTGTTCAAAATACAGCAGTGTAGTGGCACCGCTAACCAATTTGCTGAAAAGGAACACAAAGTTTCAGTGGACAGAACAATGTCTTATATCTCCATGCTTCAGCCTCTCTTCCTTTATTCCTGATGAAGGGCTTTTGCCCGAAACGTCGATTTCGCTGCACCTTGGATGCTGCCTGAACTGCTGTGCTCTTCCAGTACCACTAATCCAGAATCTGGTTTCCAGCATCTACAGTCATTGTTTTTACCTCGTTGAATGCCACACCAGTTTCAGCCATACCAAACTTTTGAAAAACTTGTAAATTTGCCATCGACGCTAGTATCAGAGGAGTTACATCTGTACTGCTAGAGAAGGATGGTGATGGGATTGCACTGCTAGTTGTTTCCTTTTCGAAGAAACTCAAAATCTACCAAAGGAAATACTCCATGATCGAAAAAGTACTAATGAGTGTGGTACTGGCCTTACAAAATTTCCATTGCATGTCACGAACAACATACAGGTAACATTAATCTAAGTTCACTTTAACTTCTTCTTATATATATATATATATATAAGAAGAAGTTAAAGTGAACTTAGATTAATGTTACCTGTATGTTAGGGTAATGTGCTTAAAGAATGGAAAAAATTAAGCCATCTTTTCATTATGATGTTTCAGTTGTATCTTAAGGGGGAGGTGTTATGAAGTTGTAGGTGTACTGTACCTTTGTCTGATTTAAAGATCAGACTTCAACTCATCCACTCTGAGCCAGAATTCCTCAAGCAAGCAACCCTTGCATAGATGGAAACCATCAGCTGACATGTCATCTCCGTCTATCTTTCTCTTCTCCCTGCCTCTACGTTTTCATTAGTGAGGGTGCATTTGCTGCATCAAATATTCCAAACTTTCATAGATTGCCTTTTGCCTCTTAACTGGTTCTCAGTACATGCGACCATATCCTCCGAAAACACCTGCACTTTTTTAAAAAATCTGCTAATATGTATAGAATACTGTATCGATTTGTTACATCATTGACCATCACCAACGAACGTCCAATGCACCACCACTGACTGAGCTGGACGACCTCTAAAAGGCATTGCTACTCGATTGATTCTGCACGAAGTTGCAAGGGAACCAATCACATCTGTTCAGCTACTGGAGTAGACTTATAAGGATATGAAGTGGAGAATGACTGAGACAACATTGGAAGTGTCTTCTTTGGCTTTATTAAAGGAATAGGTCAGCAACTGCATTCATGAAGATTTGGGGATAAGTGATTTGATCAAAATGTCATTGGGTATCATTAAAGATTAGAGACTTAATAGGGCCTGAGATGATGTATGAACATGATTGTCAAGGGCGGTGAGTGAGAAATGAATGATTTGTGTCCCTATGCATCAAGATCGTGAAAATATTCAAATCTGAGTTAACAGGCCAAAAGCAGTTACTCCACTCAAGTGTCACATAACGTGAATCTGCAAGAAGAGTGAATCTAACAATTTATTCCTTATATTCACAAGGTTTACCATTGCTGAATGCCTGTTCAACAAATTCCCGGGGCTTCCCTTGAGGCAGAAATTGAAATTGACCAACCATCATACTGTGGCGGCAGTCGCAGCTCAGATTCTCAAACTTTTATGACGATTGGATCACCTTCTAAAATTACAATGACTGTCCACCATTGGCAAGACACAAGTCCGTAGTGCGATGGCATAATTTCCACTGGCGAGGAGGACTGCAGATCCAACAAGTCTCGGTGACATTAGCACCTTCTTCTATCACTGTTATCCGTGCATTTTATCATTATCGAGGCATTGCAAGGTGAACAATGTTTGATAGTCTAGCTATCAACTTTCAAACCACCGAAAAATAATAGAATAAAATCAATACCGGAACTCATTAAGACTTTCTGTAAATCATGAACCTTAACGGTTAAGTGAAAAATGTCTGATCTAGAATTCAAGGCATCATTGAGTATGTTGGATATCACGAAATCTAAGAAGAATGGGAGTCAATGGGACTCAGAGGAAACTTTCTCCATAGGTTGCCATCATTTTTGGCAGAGATGACGATTGTTGTTTTTAGTCAGTCATCTCTACTTCAGGACATTGTACAAGAAATCCTCAGGATCCAGTACATCGCCAGAGGTCGGGATCCGTGTACTTCACATCCAATACAATTCACAAACACTGAAACAGTCCCTATCCAAATGCATTAGGATTTAGAAGAAAAAATGTATTTTCAGTCAGCAAGGAATTGAATTGAATTTATTGTCATGTGTACTGAGGCACAATGAAAAGCTTTGTTTTGATATCAATATAGGCAGATCACATTGTTAAATAGCATAGGTAAGTAAAATAATAATAAAGGCGGCAAAAACCAAAACACAGGTACAGACAAACTCAACATTCGTGAGTCTATTCAGTATTCTAACAACAAGAAGGTAGAAACTGTTTCGAAACCTGCTGGTGCGTGTGTGCAGGCTTCTGTACCTTCTCCCCAATGGTAGAGGTTGTAGAAATGCATTTCCAGGGTGGGATGGATCTTTCAGAATGCTTGCGGCCTTTTCTTGACAGCAGGCCTGGTAGTTGGATTCCTTAGATGGAAGGCTGGCTTTTAAGATTTTCTGGACTGAGTTCACCACTCTCTGTAACTGTCTCCGATTTAAATACTACAGTTGTCATACCGGGCAGTGATACAACCAGACAGAATGCTCTCAATAATGCAGCTAAAGAAGTTGGCAAGGGTATTCACCGCCATGCTAAATTTCCTCAGCTGTCTGAGGAAGAAGGCAGGTTGTTGGGCCTTTGTAACCAGTGTGGCCGCATGAAGAGTCAAGAAAGCTTATTGTTGATGACCACTCCATGGAACCTGACATTCTCCACTTGTTCCATCTCTGTGTTGTAAATGTGTGTTTGTGTATGTGTGTTGGGGGAGGGGGCGGGGTCGGGGTCGGGTGCATGAGTAACATTCCACCGAAAGTCAGTAATGACTTCCTTGGTTTTGCTGCCATTGAGAGCTAGATTGATCTCTGTGCACCATTTTCTTAGGTCTTCCAACGCCCGTCTGTAGTCTGTTTCGTCGCCATCTGAGATTATGGTGGTGTCATAAGCGAACTTGCAATGGAATTAGTCTGGTATTTGGTATCACAGTCATAGGTATACCGTGAGTACAGTAGAGGGCTGAGTATGCACTCCTGGGGGCTCCAGTGTTGAGAGTTAGTGACGATGAAATATTGACCCCAATCTTCACCGATTGTGACCTGTGAGTCAGTAAGCTGAGGATCCAGTTAAAGAGAGTGGGGTTTAGTCCAAGATCACTAAGTTTAGTCATCAGTCTCAAGGGGATAATAGTGCTGAAGCCTGAACTGTAGTGAATGAGTAGCATTCTTACATATTTGAACTTGGTGTCAAGATGTTCTAGGGAGGAGTGAAGGGCAAGTGGCATGGCATCTGACGTGTATCTGTTAGTCCGATAGGCAATTTGGTGCAGGTCAAGAGCAGTGGAAGGCTGGAGTTGATTAATGCCATGACCAGCCTTTCAAAGCACTTCATCACCACCCACGTTCGGGCCACTGGACGGTAGTCATTGAGACATGCTGCATGAGCCTGCTTAGGCGCAGGGATGATGTTGGCCCTCCGGAAACAGGCAGGGAAAGTGGCCTGCTGCAGAGAGAGGTTAAAGATGTCCAAGAAAACGTCTGTCAGTTGATCTGCACACACTCACAATGCACGGCCTGGTACCCCGTCAGGTCTGATCGCATTCATTGGATTCACACGAAGGGAAACCGATCTGATCTCTGATGCAGTAACTGTTGGGATAGGTTCGTAAGGATTTGTCGAAATAGATGTTACCTCTCCGCCGAAAATCTGCTCAAAGCGAACGTAGAAGGCTTTGAGACGATCTGGGAGGGATGAGTCATCGCCTACTATCTTGCACAGTTTCTTCTTAGAAACTGTGATGTCATTCAGTGCTTAACATAGTCACCAAGAGTCTCTCTGAGTGTCAAATTTTGATCGGCATTCGTCTGTGGCTTTCTTAATATCACTGCGGAGGTCATATTTGGATTTGTTATATTTAAGTGGGTCGCCTGATCAGAAAGCCTGACACCTGGTTTTTAGCAGTGTCTGTATCTTCTAATTCATCCAGGGTTTCCTGTTGGGAAACACCCGGATTGACTTCTTCAGTATGCAGTCCTCCACACACTTGCTGATAAATTATGTGTCGTACTTGTACAACGTATGTGCGGACTGTTTTAGTATGGTCCAAAAAAGCCAATTCCAGACAGTACTGGAGTTAATCCCCTGCCTGCTACAACTAACAATGGACCTGTATCTGCACGACGGTCTCCTGCTTGAACTTTTGCCTTTTAGCCGGGAGAAGATTGTGATTGGAGTTCCCAAAATGAGAGCGGGGAATGGAGTGGTAGGCATCTTTCACAGTGGTATGGCAGTGGTCTAAAATGTGAGGGCCCTTGGTAAGCAGGAAATGTTGTGGTGGTACTTGGGCAACACCTTCCTTAGATGGATTTGATTGAATTCGCCAGTTACAATAAACAGGGCCTCGGTGTGTTCCATCTCCAGGGTGTTATTGGTGGCGTACAACACACCCAGAGCTTCCTCAACTTTTCTCGTGGCATTATGTACACAGCAGTTAAGATAGTAGTAGTAAAATTCCGTGGTTGATAGAGGGGGCAGCATTTGATGTTGAGGAATTTAAGGTTTGGTTAGCAATGACTGCCCAGGGTTGCAATGTTCATGCACCACAATTTGTTGATTGAAAAGCAAACCTCTCCAATCTTCGTATACCCCGAGGATGCTGTATGGCCCATATGATGGATAGAAAAACCATCAGCCTGAAGTGCACAGTCGGGAATGCGTGGGTTGACCAAGGTTTCTGTGAAGCAGAGTGCACAGCAGTCCCACATACACGCTGAAAGTGAGCCAAGATCTGAGTTCATCAATCTTGTTCTCCAGAGATTATACATTTTCTAGCAGTAAGCTAGGAACGGGGGTCTTGAAACCACGTAGCCTCAGTCTTACTAGCAAGCCGGCACAGTTGCCCCATTTCCTTGAAAGTTTTAATATATTTGGATGGTCCGGTGGTCAGGTGGAATGGATAGTGACTGCTTCCAGTTCAGTGATCCTTCCTCAGACCCTGTGGAGCACATCGGAGGCATCAGAGACATTGAGCAACATGTGAACATTGGACTTAATCTCTGGTCTGGAAGATGAAGGGACTTTAATATGTTGACAGTGAACACAGATTATAAATGTGACAGAAGTCAAAGCTTTCGTTGAAAACAAGATTTAAATGGCAAGAACAAGAGTAAAGTTAAGTATTCTGCAACTGGACTGAAAGAATTACCAGGGATCCCAACAAAAGCTTGGACGGTATAGTGACCTACCCGAATTACATAAAGAATGGCTTGAATCCTCATTGTTAATGTCAGCGGATTATAAAATGAATGGTAGTGAAGACCCTGCGATGAAGTCCTGTCCATGGTCATAACATTCCAGTGTACTGTTCTGAGAATATGATCCATTGTTGGAAAATTTGGGTCTATTGTTCTCGAATTCCATGTTAATACGGGAGTGAAATTCTTCACGGACATAACAATGAACCACGGAGAATGGCAGTAATCACAGAGAATGAACAAGTAGTTCAGTTAACCCCTTTGAATGCTGCAGCTTGATATCACATAACCCTGAAAATCTATCCGAAATGAATGGGATGAATGGTGCTCACTGAGGGGAGAACTGGTGGATATGTTTGTAATCTTTCAATCTTGCAACGATAGAGCAAGGATCATAACATTTCTAATAAAATACTTTATCTGTAAGAGGAAAGAGGGATAAATCCAAAAACAACATCGTGAGATTAGAAATTGCGGGGTATTCTTTAAAATCACATAAGATTGGAGAAAATAACAGATTATTTCCGATACATGTGAGGCCGCAGGCGTATTCTGTCACACGGGCATAATTACCCCACAATAACATGAAATAACATATATTTATCAGTTGTTCAGATGGTGAATTCAGCATTTAATCTATGTCTGTTTTATAAAGGAGATCTAATGACAAGGCTTAGTTACTAAACACTGGGAATAAAACGTATTCAATAGACGTGCAAAGGTTTTTTTGAACACAATCATTAGTAATATAAAAGCATAAATGTTTATCTGTTTCGTGGATCCTAAACAAACACATGCACGACTGAAAATAAACATGGAAAAAATAATTTCAGTACCACGGTTGTCTTTCTGGAATTATTTTTTTTTTGTCTAGGAGGCTTTAGTCGGTGGAGAGAGAATGAAAGGGTCAAATATGAAATATTCTATGTTTTGGACTGGGATGCTATGCCTAATTGAAGAGCAGTCCCTTGTGTATTCTTGGCAGACAAAGCACGGTCAGAAAATTCGATGTTCAGAAGATGTTTCGGACATTCATTCAGAAGAACAAATCAGTTTATCGCTGTACTCACAAGACGGCATTTTAGAAGCCAGAGAACTTGACCGGACTGCTTCCTCACAGGCTTTTTACCAGCCTTGCAAATCATTTCAGACAATATAAGCACTCTCCATTTCGTCTTTGTTCAAAGAAACCCAGCAAATTTCTAAAGCTTAACCTGGTCTGTAGTCATGATGAATTGCCATGCTACTTGTTCAAGACATCACACTGTGGTGGTTGGTGTGCAACGACCCTGTTCACATTAATATCATCCAATCAAAGAAAGAAAACCAAGTTTTGACCTCAATCTTTTTTTTTTCTTAACTGCTCAAGTAAATGTATTTTTGGAGA
Organism: Chiloscyllium plagiosum; assembly: GCF_004010195.1. Classification (NCBI taxonomy): domain Eukaryota; kingdom Metazoa; phylum Chordata; class Chondrichthyes; order Orectolobiformes; family Hemiscylliidae; genus Chiloscyllium; species Chiloscyllium plagiosum. Next base: position 54,063,761 of record NC_057734.1, read on the forward strand.
TATAAACGGATCGAAAGTGTGGAATAAAATGTTTCACAGGCATGAAAGCTGATGAGTACAATGTTTGGAAGATTACAATTCAGATTTAAGATCATTGAAAACGTTAATCTGCAAAAAAGGGCAGAAGCTAACTTCTTTTTCTTTCGAATATTAGTTAAATTAAAAAGGTGATAATTGGAAATTAATTGCTGGCTTTCACAAATAAATTACGAAGTGAACAGAGTGATCCATAGTCCAATGGAAAAACTCATTATGCTATCTGTTAAAGATATTATCACCGTAAACTGTAGTCCATCACCTGCTCATCTACGCTTATTTTCTCATCTGGTACTTGATACTTTGAGAGTACAGTGACCACTGAAATCAAAACTGCATCTGGTTTGTCCAATCGTGTGGATAGAATCAGGACAAAAAATGCAATAATCAGTCTTTTGGTACTCTGTAAGGGATGTTCCCACAATTCCACCTTATTTTTTACTGCATAAGGAAATCATTCTGAATCTCAACCAAATCTGAAATTGGGTCCGTCAAAAAATCCGAACTTTTGTAATAGTTAACAGTTTGTCATATATGAACATACAAGTTATCTCTGATACAAATCTATTCCGTTTCTTACAATATATAAATTATCGCTGACCCTTTTTGTTCATCGACTTAACTCATTGAGATTTTACTTGAATTTCCAATCTGACTACTTGGTTTATTTTGATTATTCATTGTATCGAAGAGATTGTTAAAATCAAAAGATAATTGAAATAATCGATTAGTTATAATGCGACAGTCGAAGTTATTAAATGTAGAAATTTTGTAAAGGACTGCAGCACCTCCAATCATACTACTGAGCTCTTGCATTTTTTTCACCTATGTCTTTGAAAATCTCTTGACTGTACAACATCTTGTCCAATTCATTGTAAATGTTAGGGAAAGGTTCTGGAACCGATATTAGAACCTATATCGATTCAAGATGAAAGTTTACGTACATGCATTTAGCATGCTTCTCATAACTAACGTATCTTTTGTTGTTTCCATTCCTACAGGATAGCCTATAGGGTTTTAAATATCTTCTGATGCAAATGTGAGTGTGATCCGAAATTTTGTGCAATTTTCAGTGAAAACAGACTTCACTTCCGATTTGCAAGTAATATTAAATGTCTGTCCGCATCAACATTTGGTTATTCATAGAATTATACATAATTGTTATATTAACCAGCGTACAAATTCCTCTTCGCCCTGTTGAATAATTGATTTAATACACAGACTTCTGTGCTATTCACCAAGTATGAGAGCCTGGCATCTGACCTCGTATTATGACTCTCACAGAATCATGAAGAGGCACACATTATTATCTTTTCTAGTACCATTTTTGCCACATATTGTGATTTTTTTATGAACTTGTGGATATATTGCTATATGTTACGTCGTTGGCTTCAGCAATATGTGCACCAGTGGAATTAGGAATAAGTTATGCTCAGACATGTTGATTTTTAAACTAGAACGTAGTGTATTCGCACAATAATACTTTATTGTCCTTTTTGGCATAGTTATTAGTCGAGCACGTTTATGCCTTTGTACATAATTATCATTTTCGCACATCTCTATGGATGTACAGAGACACGCTTTGATCCAACATGTCCATGCCGACCAGACATCTTAACCTAATCTAGTACCATTTGCTAGCATTGGCTCATATCCCTCCAAACCCTTCCTATTCATAAACCGATCCAGATGCCTGTTAAATGCTGCAATTGCTCTAGCCTCCACCACTTCCACTAGCAGCTCATTCTATAAATGTACCACCTTCTACATTAAAAGTTGCCCTTAGGTCCCTTTTGCATTTTTCTGTCCTCACCCTAAACCTATGCCGTCTAGTGTGGACCCCCCCATTATAGGGAAAAGGTATCATCCATTTGTCCTATCCATGGCCATCATAAATTTATAAACCTCTCTGAGGCCACTCCTCAGCCTCCGACACCCCAGAGAAAACAGCCCCAAACTCTAAAGTTTCTCGCTTTAGCGCAAATCCTCCAACAATGGCAAAATCCTGGTAAGTGTTTTCTGCACCCTCTCAAGTTTAACAAAATGCCTGTGCAAGGAAGGAGACCAGGATTTCAGGCAACTTTCCAAAAATGACTGAACCAATGTTCCCTACAGCCGCAACATAACTTCCTAATTCCTGTCCTCAATAAACTGAAAAATAAAAAAGGAAAGCATACCAAGTTCCTTCTTCACTATGCTGTCTACCTGTGACTCTACCTTCTAGGAATAATGAACCTGTACTTCAAGTTCTCATTGTTCAGCAACACTCTCCAGGACCTTATCATTGAGTATACAAATCTTACTTTGATTTGCTTTTTCCTAAATGCAGCACCTGACATTCATCTAATTTAAGACTCCATCTCCTACTCCTCAGCTCATTGGTCCATCTGATAAGATTCCATTGTACTCTGGCATAACCTTTTCAATGTCCACTCCATCTTCATTTTTGGTGTCATCTGCATACTTACTAACTATACCTCCTATATTCACATGCGAATCATTTGCATAAATGAAGAAAAGTAAAGGACACAACACCAATCGTTGTGGCACTCTACTGGTCTCAGGCCTCCACTCTGAAAATCAAACCTCCACGATCACACTTTGTATTCTACCTTCGTGCCAGTTTTGTCTCCAAATTGCTGGTTCTGCCAGTATCCCACGAGATCTAACCTTGCTAACCAGTCTCCCATGGGGGACCTTCTCAAGCACCTTGCTGAAGTCCATATGGATCACTCTGCCCTCATCAATCCTGTTACCTCTTCAAAATTTCAGTCAAGTTCATGAGAAATGATTTCCCACGCACAAAGACATGCAGACTATCCCTGATCAATCCTCACCACTATAGATACATGTGAATCCTATCCCTCAGGAATGCCTCCATCATCTTGCCCACCACCGACATCAAGCTCACCAGTCCATCGTTCCCTGACTTTTCTTTACCACTTTTATTAAATAGTGGCACCACGTTAGCCAACCTTAAGTCTTCTGGAACCTCACCTGTGACTTCGAAGATACAAATCTCTCAGAAAGGAGCCAGACATTCTTTACCATAGCTCCCCTAGATTTGCGGCAGCAGTGTAGCTCAGCGGTCAGCACTGCTCTTTCACAGTGCCAGGGATCTGGGATTGACGCCATCCTCGGGCAACTATCTGTGGTGAGTTTGCAGATTCTCCGTTGGTCTGCATCAGCTGTTTTGGTTTCCTCCCACAGCCCAAATATGTGTTGGCTGAGTGAATTACCCATAGTGTTCATGGATGTGCAGGTGAGGTGCATGAGTTAAGCATAAATGTAACGGAATGGGTTTGGGTGTGTGTCCTTCGGAGGATCAGTGCGTACTTGTTGGGCTGAAATGCCTGTTTCCACATCGTAGGGATTCGACGGATTCCCACAGAGTTCTCGGGTGCACATGATCAGGTCGTGGGGATTTATCCACTTCTATGCATTTGAAGACATCCAGAACATCCTCCTCTGTAGTATGACCATTTTTCAAAATGTCATCATCTATTTCGCAACATTCTATACCTTCCAGTAAACACTGATGTAAATTACTCATTGGTGATCATTTTTCTTCCCTCATTGATTCATTATTGCTTGAGCATATCTGTAACACATAAAGAAATATTGCATTTTGTAAACGTACGTAGTGCAGCAACACAGCTTGGATGTGAACCAAAATGGTGGAAAAAGACCAGTTGTACTGGGATCTGTTCACCATATTTAAAATAGTGAATATCGAGGAGGGAACGTAACACTGTAAACTTCATTGTTTTAAAAAAAACCTGTTCATGGAATAACACGCAAAGAAACAAAGACAAGACTATGCACAGGGGTTCAAGATTAATTATTATGCCCATCAAAAAAAGAATTCGAAGATACGTGAACAGAACGGCCTCAATATTTGCTTTGTGACTGGCATATAACTATGATAAATGATTGTCATGCAGACGAATTTGACAAGTTATTTGGAGAAAGTAATTACTTCAAATAACCAGTCCAACGTCGAATGTGAGGTGAGGGGAGTGAAAGCCATTGACTTCAAGTCTGCATTCGATCGAGTGTGGCATCTGAAGACGGTTATTACAGGTCAATCGACTCAGCTCCAGAACATCTCTGCAGGATTTTCTCAGGGCATTGACATCTGTCCAAGATGATGGCCTCACGGTGTCATCAGGAGGCTGTTAGTCCATAGACCCAGGTAACGTTTTGGGGACCTGGGTACAAACTCCACCACGGCAGAGTGTGAAAAATGAATTCAATATATGTCTGGAATTCAGAATCCAACAATAACTATGAATGCTTTAGCAGTTTTCAGAAGAAAAAAACTCTGCTTCAACAATGTCCTTTCGAGAAGGAAACTGCCATCATTACCTAGTCTGGCCGATATGTGACACTATGTGTTTGAGTCTTCACTGCCCCATGGGCAATTAGGGAATGGCGATAAATGTTGTTTAGCCAACAGCGTCCTCATTCCATGCTTGAATAGAGAAAAAAAATACTTCAGCTCTTTCTTCGATGTTGTTCAATCCATCATAAGCTTAGACATGGGGATGTTCTCCGATGATTTCAAAATGCTGAGCACCGATCGTGACTCCTTGGATACTGAAGCGATCCATGTGCAAATGCAACACGCTTTGAGCGATATTCAGGCTTAGGCTGACAAGTGGCAAGTAACATTTATGCCACAGAAATGATAGGCTATGACCAATAAGAGAAAATGTAACAACCGCATCATTGACATTCAGAGGTGGTCCGATCACTAAATGCCACACTATCAACAACCTGGTGGTTGCCATTGGACAGAAACTGAATTCAACTGGACAAAAAAACATAATGACGACAAGAAGCAGTCAGAGGCTAGTCATACTGCGGCAAATAATTCACCTCCTGGCTCCTGCCTGCCCATCATGTGCAAAGCACAAGACAGGAGTCTGATGGAATTCTTCCACCTTATCAGATGGCTGCAGCACCAATAATACTCAAGAAGCTTGGCGCTGTCCAGAATAAAGTCGAGAGTGCGTGGCGCTGGAAAAGCACAGCAGGTCTTGCACCATCTGTGGAGCAAAGTAACTGACATTTCCGGCAGGAGCCCGTCATTCCTGACGAAAGGCTCCTGCCCGAAAAGTCGATTACCCAGGTCCTCAGATGCTGTGCTTTTCCCACGCCACGCAGTCTCGACGATGATCTCCAGCATCTGCAGTCCTCATATTCTCCGCTGTCTCGGCCAAAGCAGATCACTTTTCTTGTACCACATCCATATGCATCCAACTGCTTATCCACAAAAGCTCAGCAGCAGCAGATCCAAAACGCACTTCAGAAATTCACTGAAGATTCTCAGATATTCCAAACATAAAAATATTTACAGCCATGGAGGACAAGGGCAGCAGATATTTGTGAACGCCATCACTTTCAAGATCCCCTCCAATCCACAGATCATACCGAATTGGAATTACATGACTCTTCATTGACGGTTGATGGATCAAAATTCTGGACTTGTGGTCAACCCGCAGCCAGTGAAACTTTTGAGTCAAGAGGCAGCTCACAACCTTCTCAAGGCAATTCGGGATAGGCAATAAATGCTGGTCAAACAATTGAATTAAGAAGCAGGAACTTTGCTTCTATTAAGGAAGGACTCTGAAAGTGGATTTAATCGTTTGGTTAAAAGAATATCAATGATTCTTTGGCGTGGCTATCTCTCGAGATCGAGATCTTTGTTCTGTTGATCTATTGTGCGCAGTCAGAAGGCTCTGAGTCCAAACTTGGCTTTGAAGGTTGTTCTCCATTCTGGCCAAGTAGTTCCAGATAGCAGATCGGACTTTGGTTGTTTGTGCCTCACTTTCCATTTCCTTCTCATTTCTTCTATTTCTGTCCATCTTTGAAAGACGTTGTTCCTTCTCGAATGGTGGTTTGCCAAAGTTTCCTGTGCTCAGCATTGGTTTCCCAATTTTTGGTGTCAATGTTGCATTTCTTCATGTTAGCTTTTAAAAAGTCTTTGAATCTCTTCTGTTGTCCACCTCTTTTACATTTTCCTTCTTTAAGCTTGGAGTAGTTGATTTGCTTTGGCGGACATTCATCTTTCATCTGAACAACATGGCCGCTCCATCTTTGTTCGTTCTTCATGACATAGGCGTCAATGATTGTTGGTTTTTTTACATGCAGCACGCTGACGTTGGTTCTTTGAACATCCCAGCTGGTATTCAAAATGTTTTGAAGGCAGCGTTAATGGCACATTTCAAGTGCCTTCAGATGTCATCAATTGGTTGTCCAAGTTTTTCATGCATACAGGGCCTTTGTGATCACCACTGCTAACACTGTTGTGTCTGTCTGGTCATCACGATCATGAAAGCCTCTTGTTTGGAGACCACCAAAAGCTGTTTTTGCTCATTTAATACGCTGTTCATACATGTCATTAAGTCAACATTGTAGGAGAGGTGAATTCCAAGAAACATAGAACGTAGGACATTGAAAAGTACAGCGCAGTACAGGCCTTTCAGCCCTCGATGCCGTGCCGAGGTTTAATCCTAATTTAGAATACCATGCTCTAACCTAAACTCCCCTCAATTCACTCCTCTCCACGTGCATGTCCACCAGTCGCTTAAATGTTCCTAATGACTCTGCTTCCACCACCACCGATGGCAACGCATTCCATTCATTCACAACTCTGTGCAAAGAACCTACCTCAGTCATCTCCTCAACACATTCCTCCTCATACCTTAAAACTATGAGCCCTCGTACCAGTCAATCCTGCACTGGGGGAATGTCTCTGTCAATTGATTCTGTCCATGCCTCTCATTACCATGTATACTTCAATCAGGTAATCTGTCTTCCTCCTTCTCTCCAGAGAAAATGTCCGAGCTTATTCAACTCTCTTTATAAGGCAATCCCTCCAGTCCAGGCAGAATTCCGGTAAACATTCTTTGCATACTTTCTGAACCTTCAGTATCCTTCCTATAGTAGGGTAACCAGAACCGGACAAAATATTCCAAGTGTGGTCTTAACAGGGACTTGTCGAGCTGTAGCAAAACATCGCGACTCTTCAACTAGATCCCCCGTTAATGAAAGCCAAAATACCAAAGGCGTTATTAACAAGCCTATCCACTCGGGTGGCAACTTTGAGGGATCTATGACCTTGAACACAAAGACCCTGCTGTTGTCCACATTGCCAAAAATCCTGTTTTTAATCCTATATTCAGCATTCAACTTCGACCCTCCAAAAGACATCATTACGCATTCATCCAGGTTGAACTCTACGTGCCGTTTCTCAGCCCATGTGTACATCCTATCGATGTCACGCTGCAGCCTGAAATAGCCCTCAATACTATCAACGGCAGCTGTAACCTTTGTGTCATCGTATACTTACTAACACACCCATGAACATCCTCATCAAACACATTTATAAAAACTACATAGAGCAGAGTCCCAAGAACAGGTACCATTCACAACTGACCTCCAGGCAGAATACCTTCAATCTACAAGCACTCTGCCTTCTGTCAGCCAAGCAATTCTGAATCCAGATAACCAAATCTCCTCTATATCCCACATCTCCTGACTTTATGATGAGCCAACCAAGAGGAACCTTGTTAAATGCCTTGCCATGGTGGACTGCCTTTTGTCATAGTATGATTTTTCAAATAATCTTAAATCCTATCCCTCAAAATTTATGAAAATAATTAGCTTCCCACAGACGTATGACTGACTGGTCTGTAATAGCTAGGGATTTCACAAATCATCTTAAAAAAAGAAACAATATTCGCCTCAATTTAACCTCTGATATGACTCCCATGGAGAGTAAGGAACAAAGATCTTTTCCAGTGGCTAAACAACTCCCTTTCTCGCTTGCTGGAGCAACCTAGGATAAAAATTGTCTCTGGCTCTGGGACTTTTTAATCTTAATGTTTGCCAAATATACTGCACATCACCTTCTTCAGTCTCGATCCATTCAATCCTGTTTCCCGCTGCTCAAAGTTTTCATTCATCAGAAGGTCTCCTTTCATAGTAAAAACTGAAGCAAAACACTCATTTAGGGCTTCCCCTGTCTGCTCAGACTCCACGCACAAGTTCACTACGCTATATCTGACCGGCCCTAGCTTCTACTTGATCCTTCTGTTATTCCTCACGTATGAGTAAAATGCCTATGGGATCTCCATAATTCTTCCTGCAAAAACGTCTTCATGGTTCCTCCTTCAGTAGAAATCGTACGTCTCGCCAAGATGAAAAGGGAAGCGTACATTAGGTGAAGGCAGTTAAAAACAGGACAGGCTTTGGAGGAATATTGGGAGAATAGGAACAAGCTTAAATGAGGACTCAAATGGACTAAAACGGGTCTGAAATAACTTTACCTCGCAGAATTAATGAGAATACCGAGGCATTTTATCCATATATAAGTATCAAATGGGTACTCAAGAAAGAGTTGGTCCACTGACGCATAAGGAAGAAAGGAAGGCTGTGAGAAAATGGGTGAGGTTGGTAATGAATAGTTTGCATCAGTGTTCATTCAGAAAAGGGTCATGATGACTGTTGAGATGAGAGATAGAAGTCTGTTTACTCTGGATCACGTTGACACAAGGAGGGAAAACGTGTTGGGTAGGCTAAACGACATTAAGCTGGACAAATCCCGAGGACCAGATGGGATCTGTCGCAGGTTGCAGAGGGAGGTGAGAGAGGAAATAGCTGTTGACCTGACAGATATCCTTGGAGCACCCTTAAACACAGGTGAGGGCCGGAAGACTAGAGGGTTACTAATATTATTCCCCCGTACAAGAATTGTAGTAGGGCTATTCCAGTTAACTACATACCAGTGAGCCTGACGTCAGTGATGGGAAAGTTTCTGGAGAAACTATTGAAGGATAAAATCTGTGTATATTTAAAAAGGTACGGGCTTATCAGTATACCCAATATGGTTTTGTGCGATGGAGATCGTGCCTTCCCAACTTACTAGAGTTCTCTGAGGAAAAGACCAAGTTGATAGATGAAGGAAGGCTTGTAGATGTCATATACATGGACTTTAGTAAGGTATTTGATAAACTAAGGAAGTGAAGTCACATGTTGTGCAGGGTGTTCTGGCTAGGTGGATAAAGAACTGGTTGAGCAACAGGAAACAGAGAGTCGTAGTTGAAGGAAGCTCCTCGAAATAGAGAAAGGTTCCCAGTAGTTTTCCACATGGATCAGTCCTGGGGACATTGTTGTTTGAAATATACATAAATGATCTGAAAGTGGGCGTTGTGGTCTGATCAGTAAGTTTGCAGATGACCTGAAGATTGGTGGAGTAGCAGAAAGCATAGAGGACTATCGAAGAATACAGGAGAATATAGATAGACGGAAGAGTTGAGTGAAAAAGTGGCAGATGGTGATCAATCCAGACAAATGTGAGGTGATGCGTTTTGGGAAGTCTAATTCTAGAGCCAACTATACTGTAAACAGAAGAGCTATGTCTGTTGTGCCTTTTCTGTGGAACCATTGCTCCTAATCTGTACTTCCCATCTCATGTCTGATGGCAACGTAATTTATTTTTCTCCAATGAAATACTTGCACATGGTAACTGCCCCTTTCCCTCTCCATGGATGTCATAAATGCGAGGCAGTTGTGGAGTTGTGGTCAGAGCCAACAAAATGTTCTCCCACCACAAAGAGTGGTCCTCGCTTTCCAGTGTTGTTTCACCACGTTGAATTGATGGTTCTATACAATTTGTCTCGATCTGTGACTGTTGATAGATGACCAGAGTGAGTTTTGAGAAGATTTGTCTCTCTGGTTGAAGTTCTATGTGTAGTTTGCTCGCTGAGCTGGAATGTTGATTTTCTGACGTTCCATTACCATACTAGGTAACATCTTCAGTGAGCCTCCAAACGAAGCACTGCTAATGATTCCTGCTTTCGATTTGTATGTTTTGCTTGCTTTGAGTTGGCGATGTCATTTCCTGTGGTGATGATATATGCAGTGGTGATGTCATTTTTTGTGTTTTCTCAGGGGTGGTAAATGTGGTACAAGTCAACGTGTTTGTTGACAGGGTTTTTAGAACTATATCAACAAACACGTTGACTTGGAGCCTATTCACCACCTCCCGAGAAAAGCAACAGGAAATAACATCACCACAGGAAATGACATCGCCAACGCAAAGGAACCCAAATATATAAATTGAAAGCAAGAAACAGCAGCAGTGCTTCATCCGGAGACTCACTGAATATGTTATCTAGTATGGTGACGAAATGTCTGAAAATGTACCTTCCAGCTGAGGGAGCAAACCTATATCTAGATGTTCTGAGTCTTCTTAGAATCGATGGTAAGTCCGTTTTGTGTATGCATAGTTTAAGGGAGTCAGAGTCTGTTGTCGGTGGTTTTCTGAGAGACCCACGATACTGTTGTGGTCTGCGTACTGGAACACGAGAAGAAACTCACAGATGTCTTTTATTTTTACTTGAGATATACAAGATTGAAAATTCTGCCATCTGTTCTGTAGAGAAGTTTGACTTCCGACGGTCATCCTTGATGATGTGGATAGTTGTCGCAGGAAAGATGGTGAACCAAGTTGGGCAATTGCACATCCTTGCTTTACTCCTGATCTGCCTTGAAAAGGCTCACAGCTCCTGTTGCTGACGATAATTGTGGTGAGCATGCCATTTGGAGGAGTCTCAGGATTCGAATGTACATTTCAGTGCATCCAAAGGTTTTAGGACATCACATATCCCCTGATAGCGAGTCAATGACTTTGGTGAGGTTGATGAATGCCATCGACAAAGGTTGAAGTTGTTCACGAAATTTTTCTTGTTGTTGTCCCCTAGAGAAGATCATGTCGATTGCTCCACGTCATGATCTACAACCAGCTTGATTCTCTGGAAGGATCCTCTTGGCTAAAAGCTTGAGCCGATTGGTCATGATGCAAATGAAGATCTTTGCTGCTGTTGCTAACAGCGAAATAATACGATAGTTTCCACATTCAGATCCATCCCCATTCGTTAAGCAGGTGTTAATGATTGCTGAGTCTCTAAGGTCTGCTGGTATGTTTTCATTTAGCCAGATCTTGAGGGGAAGTTGATGAAGTCGGTAGTGAAGCAGCATACCTTCAATTTTGTAGCCCCCGGCTGGTATTCCATTGAATTCAGCGGTTTGCTGTTTTTCAAGGTTTTGATGGCTTCCTTGATTACTTCAGATGTTGGTATTTTGCTTAGGACGTCGTCAACGGGCTGTTTGGAAGGTTATGGATCACTATCATGTCAATTGGAATGGTTTGATTTAGTACCTCTTCAAAGTGCTCCTTTCGCCTAAAATTGATGTTAGCATTGCTCTTCAGGACAGTTAAACCAACTTTGCTTTTGAGAGGGGCTTGACTATGAGTGGATGGGTCAAAAATAGCTTGAAATGCGTTCAAGAAGATCCGAGTGTCTTTGGCCTCTATTAGTTGTTGGATTTCCTGAGCTTTCTTTCTCCACGATTGGTTTTTCGGGTTTCGTGTGCACTTCTGAACTGCTGCCTTACATTCCTGATAGCGCTTCCTTTTGGTAGCTGATCCTTGGACATTTTGTAATGTGATGAAAGCTTTTGCCTTTTCGGCCATAAGTTATTGGAGTAGTTTGTCGTTACCATCGAACCAATCCTGATGTTTGTTTTCGTCCTGAACTCAATTGTTTCTATGCAGGAGGTAATAATAGCATTCTTCAACTGATTCCAGTATTCTTCTAGGGATTGTGGGATTTGTTGAGGCAGTTGTTCTTGAAGAATTTGCTGGAACTTCTGTGTATGGTTGATGTCTTGGAGAATGTCAACATTGAATTTCTTGATAGTGTTCTGATTTTGATACTTCTTTGTTGGCCGAATCTTCATTCTCATGGTGGACGAGATGAGTCGATGGTCTGCCCAGCACTCGTCTACATTACATCTTGTTGGACCTGAGATCGTACGATGATGCTGTCAATAAGGTGCCAGTGTTTAGGGCGTAGATGCTGCCAGGATACTTTATGCTTGTTTTCCTGGGAAGATAGTGTGTTTGCAATCACATGATTGTGGTCAGCACATTTGGTGATGAAGAGTGTCCCATTGGCATTAAATTTGCCAACTCCTTCTTTGCCTATTATTCCAGTCCAAAACATATGATTTTGGCCAACTCTGGCACTGACGTCTCCTAAGAGAATGATCTTGCCGTTGTTGGGAACAGACAAAAGGATATCGTCAAGTTGGGTGCACAAGTTCTCCTTTACATTGTCATCAGCGTTCGGAGTTGAATCATTGTCACTGAAGATGTGGTGTGATGGTTCTTGACGAGCTGGATTCACAAGTGTCTGACACGTTCATTGATTCCAAATTGTTGTCTGTCAGCTTCTGAAGGAGGCTGATACGGATGGCAAAACCAACTCCATGGATCCTCGGTTTTTCAGGATCAAATGCTTTCCAGAAAAAAAAAGGTGCATTGACCTTGCTCTTCCTTTATTAGCCTTTCGCCATCTCTGGGGATCTCACTCAGTGGAACGATGTCAAAGTTGAAGTTTTGGAGTTCCCGGCCAACAAAGGTAGTTCTGCTCTCTGGACGGTCTGAGTTTGGGTTATCCATCAGAGTTCGTATATTCCAGGTTCCAAATGTCATAGTTCCACTGCTCAATGTTTCTCAACGATATAATGGTGATTCCTCTGGACATGGCTTTCCAGAGAGGATGTGATGAAGCAGACTATTTTTACGGCTCCTTCTCCCGCCCCCTTCCAGTTCAGGGTGAGCAGAGTGGATGCTAAAAATGCTGCTCAAAGGTGAACACTGCTACCGAACAACTTTTCTGCTTTTGTCCAAACGTTGAGCGATTGAATCAAGTATTTCCCGCTTTTGTGCCGGTTCTTGATGAGGAGCCATCACAATGCATACTCCAATCACCCTCCCCACAATCGTCAAAGGTCTTGAAGAAGCGGTCCACAAAGTGAAGACGCCAGCACATCGATTTGTTTAACGTGGGTTTGATGTTGACCACTAAGAAGCACATGATACCTCACAAATCAACTAACTGATTCCAGTGGCATGGAGAAAATGGTGATTGGTACTGATGTATTTGATGCAGCCTTCATCTGCCTTCGTGGTCATTGAGTTTAAAGTAACTTTGCTTGTCCCACCATTGACGTCTTGTTTGGATTGTTTTTTTGTCAGGGAGCTCACACTCGACCTTACTGCCATGGTTAAGACTAAAAGGAGCTTAACTCCAGATGGCATTGCTGAGGAGATCTCAGGACCACGAAACATTCTCCACCACAACAAGACAACAAATCATGGAGATTAACAATGCTTGCTAATAATGCAACTCCATAGACTTTTAAGGACAGAAATTTGTCTAAATGTTCGAGAGTTCTTAGTCAGCAGAACTCTGGAGAAATTCACTACACATGGTTCTATCTTCAGGCATTCAAAGACAGGCTCTGTTGCTTGGAAACATAGCCAAAATCTATCATTAATTGGATAATAGCTAAACTGCAATATTTGCTTGCTGGAGGGGTTGCGTTTCGGTTTCTATATGCAATTATGTTGAAGAAATTGTTTCAATATTTGATTGTGACATTTCATAGTAAGTCGCTGAATGCAAGGCACTGTGCGATTAATTATGGAAAACAACTCTTTTTGAAATAAACTGTTTATGAACAAGAGCAGACCTTGTTCATAAGGAATACACAGTAACCAGTATGACCTTCTTAGAGACATTAAGAGAGCCAAGGACCAATACTGATCCAAACTAGAGACCCAGACAGATAGCCAGCAATTATGGCAAGATCTTAGTGACATCACAGGTTCTAAAAAGAGACAATGCCAGATTGCAGATGATGACATATACCTCCCATATCGTCTCAACGCTTTCTATGCTCACTTTGAGCACAATTCCGGTGGAGAGGTAACACCCATACTGACAAGTACTGACAAACCTATCTCAACAGTCACTGCATCAGAGATCAGATCAGGTTTTCTTCGTGTGAATCCAAGGAAAGCGATAGGACCAGAGTACCAGGCCGAGCACACAGAACATGCGCAGATTAACTGGTCGAGGTCTTCTCCCTCATCTTCAACCTCTCCCTGCAGCAGCCCATTGTTCCTGCCTGTTTCAAAAGGGTCAACATCATCCCTGTTCATAATAAGGCTCATGCAGCATTTCCACAAGACTGATTAATAAACTTAGTGATCTCGGATTAAGCTCCACTCTCTGCAACTGGATCCTCAGCTTCATGACCCACAGGCCACAGTCACTGAAGGATGGGGACAATATTTTGTCGTCACCAACACTTAGCACTGGAGCCCCGTGCAGGAGTGTGTACGCAAATTCCTACTGGACTCAAGGTGTACCCATGACTGCATCACCAAATATCAGACTAATGCCATTTGCAAGTTCACTGATGAGGCTAACATAGTCGGTCGAATCTCAAATGCCGATGAAACAGACAACAGATGGGAGGTGGAAGACCTGGAAAAAATGGTGCACTGAGGACAGCCTAGCTCTCAATGCCAGCAAAACCAAGGAACTCATTATTGACGTTTGGCAGAATGTTACTCATGCACCCCCCTCCACACACACACACACACACATTTACAGCACAGAGGAGGGACGAGTGGAGAGTATCAAACTACAACAAGCTTTCTCGGACTTTTCATGTGGATGCACTGTTTTCAAAGGCCCAACAACATCTCTCTTCCTCAGGAAATTTGGCATGACGGTGAATACCCTTGCCAACGTTTATAGGTGCGGCATCGAGAGCATTCTATCTGGATGCATCACTACCTGGTATGCCAAATGTACCATTCAAGTCCGGACTTGAATCACAAAAACCAAACTCCCATCTATCGAATCCATCAACCAAGCTGACTGTCAAGGAAAGGCGGCCAGCATTCTCAAAGATCCATCTCAACCTGGCAATGTTTTTCGACAGCCTCCACCATCAGGGAGAAGGTATCGAAGCCTGAACACACGCACCAGCCGGTTTCACAGCAGTTTCTACCCTACTGGTGTTCGAATACTGAATGGACTCACGAACTCTTAACATTCATCTGCACCCGCGTTTTTGTTTTGCCGCTCTTTACCTATTATTTACTATCTATGCTACTTAACTCTGTTATCTGCCTGTATTGCTCGCAAAACAAAGCTTGTCACTTTGCCTCAGTACACGTGACAACGAACTCAAATTCAAATGTCGATGAATTCGGTAATTGAAAGAAATTGGCTGTGTCTGGGAAACCACATTAACAAACTGTTTTCTGGGAGAGCGGACGTAACAATGCTTCTTAACCTGCTGCCTCATGACAAATAGTTATATAAGATTGGCTGCAGAAGGA
>NC_057734.1:54079573-54109682 GCF_004010195.1 Chiloscyllium plagiosum
ACTTTGTAATCCAACCACATGAGTCGCTGTTCCATGGCCACACACCAAAAGGATTAATAAAATTAATTAACAAAGAGAAACGTGACCTTAAAAGTATAATATAACAAAAATCCCTCATGCAAATACAATAATTACAGGAGGGAGTTCTCACCAAGACACCTTGTACCAGGACCTGTAAATGATGATCCCGTCATCGAGCAGTCCTGATCAGGCAAATGGTAATTAGGACATCAGATGTGAAGGAAGACACAAATGACCTGTACAAGAGGGACGGATTGCATCTAAATTGGAAGGGCGGAAGGGGACTAATATACTGGCAGGAAGATTTGCGAGAGGTACTCGGGAGGACTTAAACTAGTAAGGTGGCGGAGGGGGTGGAGAGGCGGGGCGGTGGTGGGACCAGGGAGATAGTAAAGAAAGATATCAATTTGAGACAGGTATAGTTGAGAACAGAAGTGAGTCAAACAGCCAGGGAAGGCAGAGACAAGATAGCACTAATAAATTTAACATGCATTTATTTCAACGCAAGGGGCCTAACAGGGAAGGCAGACGATCTCAGGACATTGTTAGGAACATGGGACTGGGATATCAGAGCAATTACAGAAACATGGCTCATGGATGGGCAGGACTGGCAGCTTTATGTTCCAGGATACAAGTGCTACAGGAAGGATAGAAAGGAGGCAAGAGAGGATGGGCAGTGGCATTTTAGATAAGGGATAGCATTACAGCTGTGCTGAGGGGGAATATTCTCGGAAATACATCCAGGGAAATAATTTGAGTGGAACTGAGAAATAAGAAAAGGATGATCACCTTATTGGGATTGTATTATATACCCCCCAATAGTCAGACGGAAATTGAGAAACAAACTTGTCAGGAGATCTCTGCTGTCTGTAAGAATAATAGGGTGGTTTGATAGGGGATTTTAACTTTGCAACATCGACTGGGACTGCCATAGTGTTAAGGGTTTAGATGGAGAGGAATTTGTTAAGTGTGTTCAAGAATTTTTTCTGAATCAGTGTGTGGTTGTACCTACTAGAGAACGTGCAAAACTTGACCTACCCCTTGGGAAATAAGGCAGGCAGGTGACGGAAGTGTCAGTGGGGGAGCACTTTAGGGCCAGTGACCATAATTCTATTAGATTTAAAATAGTGATAGAAAAGGACAGACCAGATTTAAAAATTGAAGTTCTAAATTGGAGAAACGCCAATTTTGACAGCATTAGGCAAGAACTTTCGAAAGCTGATTGGAGGCAGATGTTTGCAGGTAACGGGATGGTTGAAATTGGGGAAGTCTTCCGAAGTGAGATAATGAGAATCCAGAGAAAGTATATTCCTGTCAGGGTGAAAGGGAAGGCTGGTATGTATAGTGAACGCTGGAGGACCAAATTATTTGAGGGTTTAACTACAAAGAACAAAGAGCAAAGATCGTTTGCAGCCCAGCACCAAGCCCTTCGGCCCTCCAAGCCTGAGCCCATCCAGAAGTACTGTCTAAACCTGTCGGCAATTCCTAAGCATCTGAATCCCTCTGCTCCCCACCTCCTCATGCATCTGTCCAGATGCATCTTAAAAGGATCTACCGTGCCTGCCTCTACTACCTCTGCTGGCAACGCATTCCAAACGCCCACTACCCTCTGTGTGAAGTACTTAGTGTGTGTATCTCCCTTAAACTTTTCACCTCTCATCTTGAAAGCGTGCTATCGTTACTGAACCCTTCATCCAGGGATAAAGCTTGTCTCTATCCACCCTGTCTATACCCTTCATGATTTTGTAAATCTTAATCAGGTGCTCCCTCAATCTGCCTTTTATTAATGAAAATAAACCGAACCTACTCAACCTCTCTTCATAGCTAGTACCTTCCATACCAGGCAACATCCTCGTAAACCTTCTCTGCACCCTCTCCAAGGCGTCCATATCCTTTCGGTAATGTGGCGCCCAGAACTGTACACAGTATTCTAAATGCGGCCGAACCAACGTCTTGTACAATTTTAACATGGCTTGTTTAAAATAAAGAAGGAAGCACATGTCAAGTATTGACAGAATAGATTAAGTGAATCCTTAGAAGAGTATAAAGGCAGCAGGAGGTGAATAAGAGGACATGAGATAGCTTTACCAAATAGAATTCAGGAGAATCCAAAGGGTTTTTACAAATACATTAAGGACAAAAGTGTAACTAGGGAGAGAATAGGGCCCCTCAAAGAACAGCAAGGCGGTCATTGTGTGGAGCCGCAGTAAATGGTGGAGATACTAAACGAGCATTTTGCATCAGAATGTACTGCGGAAAAAAGATATGGAAGATATAGAATGTCGGATAATAGATGGTGACATCTTGCAAAATGTCCAGATTACAGAGGGGGAAGTGCTGGATGACTTTAAACGCATGAGGGTGGATACATAAATTACCAGGACCTGATCAGGTGTACCCGAGAACTCTGTGGGAAGCTAAAGAAGTGATTGATTGGCCTCTTGCTGAGATATGTGTATCATCGATAGTCACAGGTGATGTGCTAGAAGACTAGAGGTTGGCTAAATGTGGTGCAACTGTTTAAGTAGGATGGATAGGATAATTCAGGGAACTATAGACCGGTGAGCCTGGCGTCCGTATAGGGCAAGTTGATAGAGGGAATCCCGAGGGACAGGATGTACATAGTGTCATAGAGTTATAGAGTCGTACATTTGGAAAGGCAAGGACTGATTAGGTTTAGTCAACATGGCTTTGTGCGTGGGAAATCATGTCTCACAAACTTGATTGACTTTTTTGAAAAAGTAACCAAGAAGATTGATGAGGGCAGAGCTGTAGATGTGATGTGTACCGACTTCAGTAAGGGCATTCGACTAGGTTCCCCATGGGAGACTGGTTAGCAAATTTAGATCGCACGGAATACAGGGAGAACTAGCCATTTGGATACAGAACTGGCTCAAATGTTGCAAACAAAAGGTGGTGGAGGGTTGTTTTTCAGACTGGAGGCCTGTGACTAGTGGAGTGCCGCAAGGATCAATGCTGGGTCCGCTACGTTTTGTGATTTACATAAATGATTTGCATGTGAGAATGAGGTACCGTTAGTAAGTTTGCAGATGGCACAAAAATTGGAGGTGTAGTGGACAGCGAAGAAGATTACCTTAGATTCAAACAGGATGTTGACCAGATGGGCCAATCGGCTGAGAGGTGGCAGATGGAGTATTATTCAGATAAATTCGAGTTGCTGGCATTTTGGGAAAGCAAATATTAGCAGGACTTATACACTTAATGGTAAGGTCCTAGGGAGCGTTGCTGAACAAAGAGAACTTGGAGTGCAGGTTCGTAGCTCCTTGGAAGTGGAGTCGCAAGTAAATAGGGTAGTGAAATAAGCTTTTGATATGCTTTCTTTTATTGGTCAGAGTTTTGAGTACAGGAGTTGGGAGGTCGTTTTGCGGCTGTACAGGACACGGTTTAGGCCACTGTTGGAATATTCCGTACAATTCTGACCTCTTTCCTATCAGAAAGATGTTGTGAATCTTGAAAGGGTTCATCAACGATTTACAGGGATGTTGCCAGGGTTGAGTGATTTGAACTGTAGGGAGAGGCTGAACAGGATGTTCAGGGCTTTTTTCCCTGGAGTGTCAGAGGTTGATAGGTGACCTTAAAGATGTTTACAAAATTATGAGGGACATGGAAAGGATAAATAGACAAAGTATTTTTTTCCTGCGGTAGGGGAGTCGGCAACTATAGGGCATAGTTTTTGAGTGAAAGGGGAAAGATATAAAAGAGACTGAAGGGGCAACCTTTTTATGCAGAGGGTGGTACATGTATGGAATGAGCTGCTAGAGGAAGTGGTGGAGGCTAGTACAATTGCAACATTTAAAATGCATTTGGATGGGTATGAATAGATTGGGTTTGGAGGGATATGAGCTGGGTGCCAGCAAGTGGGACTAGATTGGATTGGGGTATGTAGTCGGCATGGACGGGTTGGACCGAAGAATCTGTTTCCGTGCTGTACATTTGTATGACTCTATGACTCAGACGATAAGATATGGGAACAGAATTAGGACATTCGGCCAATTCAGCCTGTTCTGCCATTAAGTGATAGCTGACCTGTTTCTCCATGGCATTCAATGAGCGCTGTGTCGCAGCTTTGCTTGCCATTGGGCGACACGGTGGCTCAGTGTTTAGCACTGCTGCCTCTTAGCATTACGGGCGCTGGTTCAATTCAAGCGTTCAGTGACTGTCTGTGTAGAGATTGCATTTTCTCCCCCAGGTGCTCAAGTTTTCTTTCACAGTTCATAGATGTGCAGCTTTGGTGTATTAGTCAGTGCCAGATGTAAGGTAGTGAAACAGGTTTGTGTCGGATGATTTTCAGAAAGTTGGTGTAGACTTGCTGGACTGACTTGGCCTATCTCCACATTGTAGGAATTATCCCCGTAAATTTGAAGCTTTTGGTTGGGTGTAAATTAACAGAATCTACATTTAATTTGGGGACTTGTTAAGAAATCTCACAAACATGGACTGGAACAGTTAACTTCAAGTTTATTGCATGGAGCAAACAAAATATGGCCACACAAGTCAGCAAATTTTAACTGACAACACAGTCTGGCCCTTACCAAATAACCGCAGGAATTTAGCTACGATTTCAAACAAATATTTTTGCTTCGAGCTGCGCCAATTATTTGATTATTTTGCAGTGCAGTGCTGTTTACCGAAGTTCGGTGACTCAAGTATCCTGGTGTTAAATTTTTATTGAAGTTTCTGTCCCGCAAGTTTAAAGTGCAAAATTAGTGGTGATCCTTTCAATATTTTCGTTCACTGTATTGACAACTCAGCTGGAGCCATCATGTACGCAGCTTGCTTTCATATCAAAGGTAGATCCCCTGTTACTTGATAAATTCCGAATTGAAGGTCTGTTGCAGGGCAGCTTTTGCTGAAACAACCGCAGGACATTCCTTCTGAAGCCAATCTTATGCAACTATTTGTCATGAGGCAGCAGGTTAAGTAGCATTGTTACTTCTTCCCTCCTAGAAAACTGCTTGCTTATGTGGTTTCCCTGAAACAGACAATTTCTTTCAATTCCCTAATACATCTGAATTTGAATTTGAATTTGAATTGAATTCATTGTCACGTGTACCGAGGCACAGTGAAAAGCTTTATCTTTCGAGCAATACAGGCAGATCCCAGAGTTAGGTAGCATATATAGTAAATAATAAATAAACAGCGGCAAAATTAAAAAAAAACCAAAACCACGGGTACAGGTGAATGTTAAGAGTTTGTGTGTCCATTCAGTATTCTCCCACCAGTAGGGTAGAAACTGTGGTGAAACCAGCTGGTGCGTGTGGTCAGGCTTCTATATCTTTCCCTGATGGTAGAGGCTGTAGAAAAACATTGCCAGGTTGGGATGGATCTTTGAGAATTTTGGCGGCCTTTCCTTGACAGTCGGCCTGGTAGATGGATTCTACAGATGGGAGGTTGTCCTTAGTGATTCAAGTCCGCTCTTGAATGGTACAGTTGCCATACCAGGAAGTGATACATCCAGACAGAATGCTCTCGATTCCGCAGCTATAAACGTTGGCAAGGGTATTCACAGTCATGCCAAATTTCCTCAGCTGCCTGAGGATGAAGAGACGGTCGTTGGGCCTTTTTAACCAATGCGTCCACGTGAAGCGTTCAAGAAAGCTTGTTGTGAATGACCACTCCCAGGAGTTTGATACTCTCCACTCGTTCCTCCTCTCTGCTGTTAATGTGTGGGGGGCATGAGTAACATTCTGCCAAAAGTCAATAATGAGTTCCTTTATTTTGCCGGCATTGAGAGACGGGATGTTCTCAGTGCACCATTTTTCCAGGTCTTCCACCTCACATCTGTTGTCTGATTCGTTGGCATTTGAGATTCGACCGACTGTGGTGGCGTAATCAGTGAACTTGCAAATGGCATTAGTCTGATATATGGCGACGCAGTCATGGGCATACAGTGAGTATAGTAAGGAGCTGCATACGCACTCCTGCACAGGGCTCCAGTGTTGAGTGTTAGTGACGATGAAATATTGTCCCCAACCTTCAAAGGACAGGAACAGGGAGGTAATGGAATTGAATGTGTGGCTGGGGAACTGGTGCAGGAAGCAAGGATTTAAATTCTTGGACGACTGGGGTATGTTTTGCGGTCAGGATAAATTATACAAGAGGGACGGGTTGCACCTTAATGGGTGGGGGACCAGCATTCTGGCAGGTCGGTTTGCCACTGCAACACAGTGCGGGGGACCTAGAATCAGGGGATGTACACTCAGTATCGATAGAGATGAGTAATTCTAAGGGTAGAAAGACCCTAATGAGAGTTATCTGCAGGCCCCCAAACAGTAGCCCGGCTGTAGTGTGTAAGTTGAATAAGGAGTTGAAATTCGCCTGTCACAAATATATTACGACAGTTGTTATGGGGGATTTCAACATGCAGGTAAACTGGGAGAATCAGGATGGTACTGGACCCCAAGAAAGTGTGTTTGTGAAGTGCCTCTGAGATGGATTCTTAGAACAGCTTGTGCTGGAGCCTACCATGGAGAAAGCAATTCTGGATCTGGTGTTGTGCAATGAGCCAGATTTGATCAGGGACCCCGAAGAAAGGGGGCCATTAGGAGTTCGTTATCACAATACAATAAGCTTTAATCTGCAAATTGAAAGGGAGAGGATAGAATCGGAAGTGACAATATTTCAGTTGAATAAGGGAAACGATGGAGCTATGAGGGAGGAGCTGGCCAATGTTCAATGATGCAATACCCTAGCAGGGATGGCAGTGGAGCAACAATGGCAGGTATTTCTGGGTATAGTGCAGAAGATGCAGGATCAGTTCATTCCAAAAAGGAAGAAAGATCCTAAGGGAAGGCAGGGGTGGCGAGGGAAGTTAAGGACCATATAAAGACAAAAGGGAAAAAGTATAACATAGCAAAGATGATTGGGAAACCGGAGGACTGGGAAGCTTTTAAAGAACAACAGAGCATAACTAAAAAGGTACACAAAGACAAAAAATAAGGTACGAAGGTAATCTGGTCAAAAATATAAAGGAGGATAGTAAAGGCTTTTTTAGGTATGTGAAAAAAAATGGTTAAGACTAAAATTCAGCCTTGATGACGGAAATGGGTGTATTTATTACGGGGAGCAAAGAAACGGCAGAAGAGTTGAATTGGTAGTTTAGATCTGTCTTCACTGGGGACGACATGAGCAATCTCCCAGATGTAATAGTGGCTGAAGGAACTGAACTGAAGGGAATTTATATTAGGCAGGAAATGGTGTTGGAGAGACTGTTATGTCTGAAGGCTGATAAGTCCCCGGGAACTGATGGTCTACATCCCAGGGTACTGAAGGAGGTGGCTCTAGAAATCGTGGATGCATTGGTGATTATCTTCGAGTTCGATAGACTCAGGATCAGTTCCTGCGGATTGGAGGGTGGCTAATGTTGTTCCACTTTTTAAGAAAGGAGGGAGAGAGAAAACAGAGAATTATAGACCAGTTAGTCAGATCTCAGTGGTGGGAAAAGTGCTGTAGTCAATTATAAAGGACGAAATTACAACACATCTGGATAGCAGTAACAGGATAGGGTCAGAGGCAGCATGTATTTATGAAGGGGAAATCATGCTTGACCAGTCTTCTGGAATTTTTTGAGGATGTAACTCTGAAGCTGGACAAGGGAGATCCAGTAGATGTAGGGTACCTGGACTTTCAGGAAGTCTTTGATAAAGTCCCATATCGGAGGTTAGTGAGCAAAATTAGAGTACATGGTATTATGGGCAAAATACTGACATGGATTGAAAATTGGCTGACAGGAAACAAAGAGTAGTAATAAACTGCTCCCTTTTGGAATGGCAGGTGGTGACCAGTGGGGTACCGCAGGGATCAGTGCTGGGACCGCAGCTTTTTACAATGTACATTAATGATATAGATGAAGGCATTAAAAGTACTATTAGCAAGTTTGCTGATGACACAAAACTGGATGGCAGGGTAAAATGTGAGGAGGATGTTAGGAGAATACAAGGTGATCTGGACAGGCTAGGTGAGAGGTCAGATGCATGGCAGATGCAATTTGATGTGAATAAATGTGTGGTTATCCATCTTGGTGTCAAGCGCAATAAGGCAGATAACTATCTAAATGGAGTCACATTAGGTAAAGGGGCAGTACAATGAGATCTCTGTATTCTTGTACGTCAGTCAATTGAAATCAAGCATGCAGGTACAGCAGGCAGTGAAGAAAGCTAATAACATGCTGGCCTTCATAACAAGAGGAATTGAGTATAGAAGCAAAGTGTTTCTTCTGCAGCTGTACAGGACCCTGGTGAGACCGCACCTGGAATATTGTGCACGTTTGAGGTCTCCAAAGTTGAGGAAAGGCATTCTGACTATTGAGGGAGTGCAGCGTAAGTTCACGAGGTCAATTCCCGGAATGTCGGGACTATCTTACGCTGAAAGATTGGAGCGACTGGACTTGTATACGCTTGAGTTTAGAAGGCTGAGAGGGGATCTGATTGAGACGTATAAGATTATTAAAGGATTAAACACTCTGGAGGCAGGAAACATTTTGATGCTGATGGGCAAGTCCCGAACCAGAGGACACAGTTTAGAAATAAGGGGTAGGCCACTTAGAGCAGAGTTGAGGAGAAACTTCTTCATCCAGAGAGTGCTGGCTATGTGGAATGCTCTGCACCAGAAGACTGTGGAGGCCAAGTCTCTGAATACATTCAAGAAAGAGTTGGATAGAGCTCTTAAGGATCGAGTAATCAAAGGTTATGGGGATAAGGCAGGAACAGGATACTGATTGAAGATGATCAGCCATGATCATAATGAATGGTGATGCTGGCTCGAAGAGCAGCATGGCCTACTCCTGCACCTATTGTCTATTGTCTATTGTGATTGTGGCCTGTGGGTCATGAAACTGAGGATCCAGTTGCAGACAGTGGAGCTTAATCTGAGATCACTAAGTTTAGTAATCAGTCTTGAGGGAATGCTCCATGAGCCTTCTTCGGCACAGGGATGATGTTGATCCTTTTGAAACAGGCAGGGACCGTGGTCTGCTGCAGGGAGAGGTTGAAGATGACCGAGAAGACCTCTGCCAGTTGATCTGCCCATGCTCTGAGTGCTCAGCCTGGCACTCTGTCTGGTCCAATCGCTTTCCTTGGATTCACACGAAGGAAAACTGATCCAACCTCTGATGCAGTGACTGTTGAGATCGGTTCCTCAGGACTTGTCAGAATAGGTGTTACCTCTCCACCGGAATTGTGCTCAAAGTGAGCATAGAAAGCGTTGAGACAATATGGGAGGGATATGTCATCATCTCCTATCTTGCATTATCTCGTTTTACAACCTGTAATGTCATTCAGTCCTTGCCTTAATTGCTGGGTATTCGTCTGGGTCTCTAGTTTGGATTGGTATTGGTCCTTGGCTCTCTTAATGTCTTTGCGAAGGTCATACTTGTTACCTTGTATTCCTTATCAACAAGGTCAGCCTTTGTTCATTAACAGTTTATTTCAAATACAGTTGCTTCCTGCAGTTAATCGCACAGTGCCTTACATTCAGCGACTTACTATGAAATGTCACAATCAAATATTGAAACAGGTACTTAAACATTATTGCAAATAGAAACCGAAATGCGACCCCTTCAAGCAAGCAAATAATGCAATTTTGCTATTATCCGAATAATGATGGATTTTAGCTATGATTCCAAGCAACAGTGCCTGTCTCTGGATGCCTGATGATCGAATTGTGTGCAGTGATGTTCTCCAGCGTTCTGCTGACTAAGAGCTCTTGAACTTTTATACAAACTTCTGTCCTTCAGATCTATGGAGTTACATTATTGGTAATCATTGGTAATCTCCATGACTTGCTATCTTGTTTTGGTGGAGAAAGTTGTGTGGTCCTGAGATCTGGAGCTATGCTCCTTTGCGGGTCACCTATGGTGGTGAGGTCGAGTCTGAGGTTCCTGACAAGGAACAATCCAACCAAGACCTCAACGGTGGGACAGGCAAAGTTACTTCAAACTCAATGGCCATGAAGGCATATGAAGGTTGCAATAAATCCATCAACTGCAATCATCGTGGTATCCAAGCCATTAGAATCAGTTGGTTGATCTGTGAGGTATCGTGTGCTTCTTAGAGTGCAACATTACGCTCACGTTAAACCAATCCATGCGCTGGCGTCTTCGCTTTGTGGACCGCTTCTTCAAGTCTTTTGGCGATTGGGGAGGGTGATTGGAGCAGGCTCGACGCTCCACATCAAGATTCGGCACAAAAGCGGTGAATACTTGATTCAATTGCTCAACGTTTGGACAGAAACCGGAAAGTTGTTCGGTGGTGCTGAGCAGCCTTTTTAGCATTCACTCTGCTCACCCGAAACTGAGAGGGGGCGTGAGAAGGAGCCGTCAAATAGTACTTCATCACATCCTCTCTGGAAAGCCAGGACCATTATGTGTTTGAACAACATTGAGAAGTGAAACTATGACATTTGGAACCTGGAATATACGAACTCTGATGGATAACCCAAACTCAGACCGTCCAGAGAGCAGAATTACCTTTGTTGGCTGGGAACTCCAAAAATTCAACTTTGACATCATTGCTCTGAGTGAGATGCCCAGAGCTGGAGAGCCTTTTTTTTCTGGAATGCTCTTGATCCTGAAAAACCGAGGATCCATGGAGTAGGTTTCACCATCCAAAACAGCCTCCTTCAGAAGCTGACAGAACAATAATTTGGAATCAATGAATGTGTCAGACTCTGTGACTCTTGCTTGTCAAGAACCGTCACACCACATCTTCAGTGCCAATGATACAACTCCGAACGCTGAAGACAAAGTAAAAGAGAACTTCTGCACATAACTTGACGACATCCTTTTGTCTATTCGCAACAACGACAAGACCATTCTCTTAGGAGGCCTCAGTGACAGAGTCTGGAAAATCATAGGCTCTGGACTGAGATAATAGGCAGAGAAGGAATTGGCAAATTCAATGCCAATGGGACACTCTTCCTCAGTCAAATGTGCTGACTACAATCATGTGATTACAAACACCCTATTTCCCCAGGAAAACAAACATAAATTATCCTGGCAGCATCCACGCTCAAAACACTGGCACCTCATTGACTACATCATTATACAATCTCAGGGCCAACAAGATGTAATGTAAACAAGAGCTGTGACTGGAGCTGACGAGTGCTGGGCAGACCATCGACACATCTCGTCCACCATGAGAATGAAAATTCAGCCAACAAGGAAATATCAAAATCAGAACACTATCCATAAGTTCAATGTTGACATTCTCCAAGACATTGACCACGCAGAGAAGTTCCAGCAAAATCTTCAAGAACAACTGCCTCAACAGATCCCACCATCCTTAGAAGAATACTGGAATCAGTTGAAGAATGCTATTATTACCTCCTGCGAAGGAACAATTGACTTCAGGACGAAATAAAAATCAGGATTGGTTCGATGGTAACGACAAACTTATCCATTAACTTATCGTCGAAAAGGCAAAAGCTTTCATCACATTACAAAATGTCTAAGGATCAGCTACCATTAGGAAGTGCTATCAGGAATGTAAAGCAGCAATTCAGAAGAGTACCCGAAACCCGAAAAACCAATCGTGGAGGAAGAAAGGTCTGGAAATCCAACAACTAGCAGACGCCAACGTCACTCGAGGCTTCTTCAACGCAACTAAAGCTATCTATGCCACATGCACTCATGGTCAAGCCCTTCTCAAAAGCCCTTCAGGTTAAACTATCCTGAAGACCAATGCTAACATCAATTATAGGTGCAGGGAGCACTTTGAAGATCTACTAAATCAAACCATTCCATTTGACAGAAATGTGATCAACAACGTTCCCAAACCGTCCGTTGACGACGCCCTCAGCAAAATACCAACAGCTGAAGAAGTCAAGGATGCCATCAAATCCTTGAAAAACAACAAGGCCGCTGGATTCAATGGAATACCATCTGAGGCCGACAAAATTGAAGGTATGCTGCTTCACCAACGACTTCATCAACTTCTCATCAAGATCTGGCTAAATGAAAAAGTACCAGCAGACCTTAGAGACTCAGCAATCATTACCATCTACAAAATCAATGGTAATGGATCTGCATATGGAAACTAACGTATAATTTCCCTGCTAGCAACAGCAGCAAAGATCTTCACTTGCTCATGACCAATCGGCTCAAGGTTTTAGCCAAGAGAATCCTTCCAGAGAATTAAACTGGTTTTAGATCATGACGTGGAGCAATCGACATGATCTTCCCTATGGGACAACAACAAGAAAAATGTTGTAAACAAATTCAACCTTTGTCGATTGCCTTCATTGACCTCACCATAGTCGTTGATTTGCTATCAAGGGAACTAATATGCAATGTCCTAAAACTTACGGATGCATTGAAATGTACATTCGAATCCTGAGACTCCGCCAGATGGCATGCTTAACACAATTATGGTCAGCAACAGAAACTGTGAGCCTTTTCAAGTCAGATCAGAAGTAAAACAATTTTGTTCACTATCTTTCCTGCGATAACCATTCACATCATCAACGATGATCCTCAGAAATCGAATTTCTCTACATAACAGATGGCAGACTTTTCAATCTTGCATATCTCAAGTAAAAAAAAATACATCTGTGAGTTTCTCCTCGTGTTCCAGTACGCAGACTACAACATTGTTGTGAGTCTCTCAGAAAACCACCGACAACAGATTCTGACTCCCTTGAACTATGCATACACAGAAGTTGGACCCATCATTAATTCCAAGAAGACTCAGAATATCTGTATATCGGTTTGCTCGTTGAGCTGAAAGGTTCATTTTCGGACGTTTGGTCACCATACTAGGGAACATCTTCAGTGAGACTCCGGACGAAGCTCTGCTGATGTTTCTTGCTTTCAATTTATATGTTTGGGTTCCTTTGAATTAGTGGCGACATTTCCTGGGGTGATGTCATTTCCTGTGTTGATACCATTTCCTGTTCTTTTTCTCAGGAGGTGGTAAATGGGGTCCAAGTCAATGTGTTTGTTGATATAGTTCTAACAACTCTGTGAACAAACACGTTGACTTTGACAACGTTTACCACCCCTGAGAAAACACAAGAAATGACATCACACAGGAAATGTCATCACCACAGGAAATGACATCGCCAACGCAAAATAACCAAAACAAATAAATTCAATGCAGGAAACATTAGCAGTGCCACGTCCGGAGGCTCACTGAAGATGTTACCTCGTATGTAGATGATATATCTGAAAATGAACCTTCCAGCTCAGCGAGGAAACCTACATATAAAACGTCAACCTGAGCTACAAATCTTCTTAAAACTCACTCAGGTCATCTATTAACAGTCACCAACTGAGACAACCTGTATAGAAACACCAATATAACATGGTGAAACAACCCTGGAAAGCGAGGACCACTCTTTGTGGTGAGAGAACATTTTGGTGACTGTGACCACAATTGCCTCACATTTACCATTGCCTTGGAGAGGGAAAGGCGGAGTTACCATGAGGAAGTATTTCATTGGAGAAAAGGAAATTATGATGCCATCAGACAGGAGATGGGAAGTACAGATAGGGAGCAATGGTTCCACAGAAAGGGCACAACAGACATGTGAAGACTGTTTGATTAGCAGTTGTTGTGAGTGATGCATAAATTTGTTCTTCTGAAGCAGGCAAGATGGGATAAGATTAACGAGTTTTAGATTACGATAACAGAGGAACTTCTTGTCAAAAGGAAGAAGGCAGCTTACGTAAGGTGGAGGAAGCAAGGGTCTAGCACAGCTTTAGAGGATTACAGACTTGCTAGAAAGGATCTCGGAAATGGACTGAGGAGAGCCAGGAACAAAGAACAAATAACAAAGATAATTTACAGCCCAGAAACAGGCTCTTTGCTCCCCCCCAAACCTGAACCAATCCAAATCCACTATGTAAACCTGTTGCCCAATTCTTAAGCATCTGTCCTCACCTACTCATGCATCCATGCAGACACATCTTAAGTGAATCTACCGTGCCTGCCTCTGCTACCTCTGCTGGCAACGCACTCCAGGCACCTATCACGCTCTCTGTAAAGTACTTGCCACGTGTATTCCCTTCAACCTTTCACCTCTTACTTTAAACACATGTCCTCTCGTTATTGAATCCCTCACCCTGGGAACGAACTTATCTCTATGCATCCTGCCTGTACCATTCATGATTTTGTGGATCACAATCAGGTTCCCCCTCGATCTCCCTCTTTCTAATGAAAACAATCCTAACCTAATCAACCTCTCTTCATAGCTAGCACCTTCCCTACCAGGCAACATCCTCATAAACCAATGCGTCCACATCCTTTTGGTAATGTGGCGACCAGAACTGAACACAATATTCTAAATGCGGCCTAACCAAAGTCTTGTACAAGGTTAACATGACCTGCCAGCTCTTATACTCGATACCCCGTTCGATGAAGGCAAGCATAGCATATGCCTTCTTGACGGTGCTATCCACCTGTGCAGCCACTTTCAGGGTACAATGGACCTGAACTCCCAGATCCCTCTGCTCATCAACTTTACCAATGCTCTTCTGTTTACAGTATTGCTGGCTCTAGAATTAGACTTCCCAAAATGCATCACCTCACATTTGCCTGGATTGATCTCCATCTGCCACTTTTCCACTCAACTCTCCAGTCTATCTATATTCTCCTGTATTATTTGACAGTCCCCTATGCTTTCTGCTACTCCACCAATCTTCAGGTCATCTGCAAACTTACTGATCTGACCATCGATACCCACTTTCAGATCATTTATGTGTATTGCAAACAACAAGGGCCCAATGACTAATCCCTGTGGAACACCACTGGTCACATTTCTCCATTTCAAGAAAC
Source organism: Chiloscyllium plagiosum (assembly GCF_004010195.1). Taxonomy (NCBI): domain Eukaryota; kingdom Metazoa; phylum Chordata; class Chondrichthyes; order Orectolobiformes; family Hemiscylliidae; genus Chiloscyllium; species Chiloscyllium plagiosum. The sequence continues at coordinate 54,094,387 of NC_057734.1, forward strand.
TCCCTTCAACTATTACTCTCTGTTTCCTGTTGCTCAACCAGTTCTTTACCCACCTAGCTAGAAAACACTGCACACCACGTGACTTCACGTGCTTAGTTTTTCAATGGGAACCTTATCAAATGACTTACTAAAGTCCATGTATATGGCATCTACACCTTTGCCTTCATCTGTCACTTGGCGACTTCCTCAAAGAACTCTAGGAAGTTGGAAAGGCACGATCTCCTCCGCACAAAACCATGTTGGCTATACTGATAAGCCAATACTTTTCGAAATAAACACAGATTTTAATCTTCAATACGTTCTCCAGCAACTTTCCCACCACTGACGTCAGGCTCACTGGTCTGTAATTATCTGGAATACCCTACCACCATTCTTGTCAGGGGGAATAATATTAGTAACCCTCCAGTCCTCTGGCACCTCACCTGTGTTTAAGGATGCTCCAAAGATATCTGTCAGGTCCCCAGCTATTTCCTCTATCACCTCCTCTAGCAACCTGGGACAGATCCCATCTGGTCCTGGTGATTTGTCCACCTTAATATCCTTTAACCTACCCAACATATCTTCCCTCCTTATGTCAGCGTGTTCCATAATAAACAGACTTCTATCTCTGATCTCAACAGTCATCATGTCCCTTTCCTCAATGAACACTGATGCAAACTATTCATCGACAATCTCACCCATTTTCTCAGGTGTGACACACAATCTTCCTTCCTTATCCTTTAGTAGACCAATTCTTACTCGAGTACCACCTTGATACTTATATATGAATAAAATGACCTGATATTCTCATTAATTCTGCTAGTTAAAGTTATGTCATGACCCCCTTTAGCCCGTTTGAGACCTCGTTTAAGATTGGTCCTACTATCCCAATGTTCCTTGAAGCCCCGTTCTGTTCTTAGCTGCTTCGACTTAGCGAGTCGTACGGTTTCTCCTGAAGGAGGGGCCATGAAAAACTTTTGGCAGGAAGAATTAAGGAGATTCCAAAGACATTTTACTCATATGTGAGGAACAAAACATGATCAAGTCGAAGCTAGGGCCGGTCAGGGATAGCGTAGTGAACTTGTGCGTGGCGTCTGAGCAGCAAGGGCAAGCCCTAAATGATTTTTTTTTGCTTCTGTTTTCACTAAGGAAAGGGTCGTTGTGGTGAATGAGAACTTTGAGAAGCAGAAAGCAGAATTGAACGGATCGGGATTGAAAAGGTTGATGTGCAGGATATTTGGCAAACATCAAGATTGATAAGTCCCCAGGACAAGACCAGATTTATACCAGGTTGCTCCGGGAAGCGAGAAATGGGGTTGCTAAGCCACTGGCGAAGATCTTTATTCCTCACTCTCCACAGGAGTCGTATCAGAGGATTAGACAGAGGCGAATATTGTTCTTCTTTTTAAGGAGGTGATTGCTGAAATCCCTGGCAATTACAGACCAGGGAGTCTTATGTCTGTGGGAAGCAAGTATTTTTAATGAATTCTGAGGGATAGGATTTATGGCTATTTGGAAAAGAATACTATGACAAAAGGCATTGTGAGGGGCACGTCATGCCTCACAAATCTTATTGAGCTCTTTGAGGCGGTGATGAGACAGGTCGACGAAGGAACTCAGCAAGGCATTTGATGAGGTTCCCCATGGTAGATTCATCATAAAGTCAGGAGGTATGGGATACAGGGAGATTTGGTTATCTGGATTCAGAATTGGTTGGCTGACAGAAAGCAGAGAGTGCTTGTAGATGGAAAGTATTCTGCCTGGAGGTCAGTGGTGAGTGGTGTCTGTTCTTGGGACTCTGCCCTTTTTAGCTTTTATAAATGAGTCTGTGAGGAGGTTGAGGGTTGGGTTGATAAGTTTACCGATGAGACAAAGATTAGAGCTGCTCTTGATAGTATCGAGGGTGACTAAAGGCTGCAGCGCGACACAGACAGGATGCAGAGCTCGGCTGAGAAATGGCAGATGGAGTTCCACCTGGATAAATGCGAAGTGATGCATTTTGGTTGGTCGAACGTGAATGCTGAATATAGGATTAAAGACAGGATTTTTGGCAGTGTGGAAGAACAGAAGGATCTTTGTGTTTAAGTGCATAGATCCCTCAAAGTTGCCAACCAAGTGGATAGTCTTGTTAATAAAGTCTATGGTGTTTTGGCTTTCATTAATGGGGGATCGAGTTGAAGAGACGTGACGTTTTGCTGCAGATCTACAAGTTCCTGGTGAGACCACACTTGGGATATTGTGTCCAGTTCAGGTCGCCCTACTATAGGAAAGGTACAGAGACTTTGGAGAGGGTGCAAAGAATGTTTACCGGGATGCTGCCTGGACTGGAGGGTTTGCCTTTTGAAGAGAGTTTGAATAAGCTCGGACTTTTCTCTCTGGAGAGATGGAGGAAGAGAGATTACCTGATTGAGGTATACAAGGTAATTAGAGGCATGGATAGCGTCACTAGCCAGAGACTTTTCCCCAGGTCAGGATTGACTGACTCGAGGGCTCATAGTTTTTAGCTATGAGGAGGAATGTATAGAGGAGACGCCTGAGGTAGGTTCTTTACGCAGAGAGTTGTGAATGCATGGAATGTATTGTCAGTGATGGTGGTTGAAGCAGAGTCATTGGGGACATTTAAGCGACTGGTGGACATGCACATGGAAAGCAGTGAATTGAGGGGTGTTTAGGTTACGGTATTGTGTTTTAAATTAAGATTAATCCTCGGGACAACATCGAGGGCTGAAAGGCCTGTAACTGTGCTGTACATTTCTATGTGCTATGCTCTATGTATCTTGGAACTCACCTCTCCTCCAATGTCGACTTAATGACATGTATGAACAACGTATTAAATGAACTGGAATAACTTTTGGTCGTCTCCAAACAAGAGTCTTTCTTGATCGTGATGACCAGACAGACACCGCAATGTTCGCAGTGGTGATCCCAACGGCCCTGTATGCACGAAAAACTTGGACAACCAACTGATGACATCTGAAGGCACTTGAAATGTGCCATTAACGTTGCCTTCAAAACATTTTGAACACCAGCTGGGATGTTAGAAGAACCAACGTCAGTGTGCTGCATGAAACAAACCAACAATCATTGACACCTATGTCATGAAGAACGAACAAAGATGGAGTGGCCATGTTGTTCAGATGAAAGATGAAAGTCCGCCAAAGCAAATCAAGTACTCCAAGCTTAAAGAAGGCAAATGAAAAAGAGGTGGACAACAGAAGAGATTCAAAGACGTTTTAAAAGTTAACATGAAGAAATTCAACATCGACATCAACAATTGGGAAACCAATGCCAAGCCATGAAACTTTGGCAAACCATCATTCGAGAAGGAACAACATTTTTCAAAGATGGACAGAACTAGAAGAAAAGAGAAGAAAATGGCAAGTGAGGCACAAAGAACCAGATCCCGATTTGCCATCTGGAACTACTTGGCCTGAATGCACAACAACATTCAAAGCCAAGTTTGGACTCATAGCCTTCTGACTGCGCATAATAGATCAACGGAACAAAGATCACGATCCTTGATCTCGAGGGACGACGAATCATTGAGATTCTTTCAACCGAACGATTAAATCCACTTTCAGAGGCCTTCCTTAATAGAAGTAAAGTTCCTGCTTCTTAATACAATTGTTTGACCAGTATTTATTGCCTATCCCGAATTGCTTTGAGAAGGTTGTGAGTTGCCTCTTGACTCAAAACGTTCAGTGGCTGCGGGTTGACGACAAGTCCAGAATTTTGATCCATCAACCGTGAATGAAGAGTCATGTCATTTCAATTCGGTATGAACTGTGGATTGGAGGGGATCTTAAAATGGTGGCGTTCACAAATATCTGCTGCCCTTGTCCTCCTGGCTGGAAATATTTTTATGTTTGGAATATCTGAGAATCTTCAGTGAATGTCTGAAGTGCATTTTGGATCTGCTGCTGCTGAGCGTTTGTGGACGAGGAGTTGGATGCATATGGATGTGGTACAAGTAAAGTGATCTGCTTTGGTCTGGACAGCTTAGAATGTGAGGACTGCAGATGCTGGAGATCATCGTCGACACTGCGCGGCGTGGGAAAAGCTCGGCAGGTCATGCAGCATCCGAGGACCTGGAGAATCGACTTTTCGGGCAGTAGCCTTTCATCATGATGATGGGCTTCTGCCAGAAATGTCAATTACTTTGCTCCACGGATGGTGCAAGACCTGCTGTGGTTTTTCAGCGCCACGCACTCGAGACTTTATTCTGGACAGCGCCAAACTTCTTGAGTATTGTTGGTGCTGCAGCCATATGATAAGGTAGAAGAATTCCATCAGACTCCTGTCTTGTGCTTTGCACATGATGGACAGGCAGGAGCCAGGAGGTGAATTGTTTGCCGCAGTATGCCTAGCCTCTGACTGCCTATTGTCGCCATTATGTTGTTTTTGTCTAGTTCAATTCAGTTTCTGTCCAATGGAAACCACCAGGTTGTTGATAGTGTGGCATTGAGTGATCGGAACACCTCTGAATGTCAATGAGGCGGTTGTTACATTTTCTCTTATTGGTGATAGTCATAGCCTATCATTTCTGTGGCGTATATGTTACTTGCCACTTGTCAGCCTAAGCCTGAATATCGCTCAAAGCGTGTTGCACTTGCACATGGATCGCGTCAGTATCCAAGAAGTCATGACTGGTGCTCAACGTTGTGAAATCATTGGAGAACGACCCATGTCTAAGGTTATGATGGACTGAAGGCCATTGAAGAAAGAGCTGAAGTTTTTTTTTTCTGTATTCAATCATGTAATGAGGACGTTGCTGGTTTAGCAGCATTTATTGCCATTCCCTAATTGCCCATGGGGCAGTGAACACTCAAACACATGGTGTCACATATCGGCCAGACCAGGTAATGATGGCAGTTTGCTTCTGGAAACGACATTGTTGAAGCAGAGGTTTTTTTTTTCCTGAAAACTGGTAAATCATTCAAAGTTATCGTTAGATTCTGAATTCCAGATAATTATTGAATTGATTTTTCACCCTCTGCCGTGGTTGAGTTTGAACCCAGGTCCCCAAAACGTTACCCTGGTGTCTGGACTAACAGCCCATTGATGACACCGTGAGGTCATCATCCTGGACCGATGTCAATACCATGAGAAACTCCTGCAGAGACGTTCTGGAGCTGAGTCGACAAACCTGTAATAACCGTGGCCATTTTTAGATGCCACACTCAATCGAATGCATACTTGATGTCAATGGCTTTCACTCCCCTGACCTCACATTCGACGTCGGACAGGTTGTTTGAAGTAACTACTTTCTCCAAATAACTTGTTAAATTCTTCTGCATGACAATCATTTATCATAGTTATATGCCAGTTACAAAGCAAATATTGAGGCTGTACTGTTCATATATCTTCGATTTCTTATTTTGATGGGCATAATAATTAATCTTGATCCCCTGTGCATAGTCTTGTCTTCGTTTCTTTGCGTGGTATTCCAGATAATGTTTCAGTCCATGAACAGGTTTTTTTAAAACAATGAAGTTTAGAGTGTGACATTTCCTCCTCGACAGTCACTACTTTAAATATGGTGAATAGATCCCAGTATAACTGGTCATTTTTCACCATATTGATTCATATCCAAGCTGTGTTGCTGCACTACGTACGTTTTCAAAATGCAATAAATCTTTATGTGTTACAGATATGCACAAGCAATAATGAATCAATGAGGGAAAGAAAAATGATCAGCAAGTGGGAGATACTAAATGAGTAATTTACATCAGTGTTTACTGGAAGGTATAGAATGTTGCGAAATAGATGACAACATTTTGAAAAATGGCCACACTACAGAGGAGGATGTGCTGGATGTCGTCAAATGCATAGAAGTGGATAAATCCCCAGGACGTGACCATGTGCACCCGAGAACTCTGAGGGAATCCTTAGAATCACTACTGTGTGGAAACAGGCCATTCGGCCAAACAAGTACACACTGATCTTCCGAAGATCACACCCCCAAACCCTTTCCGTTACATTTATGCTTAACTAATGCACCTCACCTGCACATCCCTGAGCACTATAGGTAATTCACCCAACCTGCACATATTTGAGCTGTGGGAGGAAACCATAGCAGCTGGAGGAGACCAACACAGAGACAGGAAGAATGCGCAAACTCACCACAGATAGTCGCCCGAGCGTGGAATCAAGCCCAGATCCCTGGCACTGTAAGGGAGCACTGTAAGGGGGAAGCTCGGAAAAAGAATGTTGGGCCCATTTATGAGAGATTTGTATCATCGACAGTCACAGGTGAGGTTCCAGAAGACTTAAGTTTGGCCAACGTGGTGCCACTATTTAAGAAAAGTGGTAAAGAAAAGCCAAGGAACAATGAACTGGTGAGCCTGACGTCGGTGGTGGGCAAGATGATGGAGGCATTCCTGAGGGGTAGGATTCACATGTATTTATAGTGGTGAGAATTGATCAGGGATACTCTGCATGTCTTTGTGCGTGGGAAATCATGTCTCATGAACTTGGGGGGAAGGGAAAGTGAAAGCAACAGGGAGTATGGAGGTAAATGGCAAGATTAGCAGCAGGATAGAATGTTTCCAGGCGGATTTAAAATTGAGGCAGACTGAGAATGCAGTAAAAAGCAAGGATAACATAGGACATATGACTTCCAACATCTCTAATGATAAGGAAGTTAGCATTAAGGCACTTTACCTGAATGCTCGTAGCATACATAACAAAGCCGATGAACTAATGGCACAGATAATAGTGAATGATTATGATGTAGTAGGCATCAAAGAGACTTGGTTACAGGGGGGTCAGGACTGGCAGTTAAACCTCCATGGTTTTTCAACTTATCGAAAAGACAGAGAGGTGGGCAGAGGGGGTGGGGTTGCCTTGTTAGTTAAGAACAAAATTAAATCTATGGTATTGAATGACATAGCGTCGGATGATGTGGATTCTGTGGAACTGAGGAACCACAAAGGCAAAAAAAAAAATAATTGGAGTTGTGTATAGACCTCCTAACAGTGGTCAGGACCAGGGACGCAACACGTACCGGGAAATAGAGAAGGCATGTCAGAAAGGCAAGGTTACATTGATCACGGGAGACTTCAATATGCAGGTGGACTGGGTACATAATGTTGTTAGTGGATCTAAAGAAAGGGAATTCATGGAATGCTTACAGGATGGCTTTTTGGAACAGCTTGTCATGGAGCCCACAAGAGAGAAGGCTATTCTGGACCTAGTGCTTTGCAAAGAACCAGACTCTATAAAAGATCTTAAAGTAAGAGAACCCTTAGAAAGTAGCGACCATAATATGATAGAGTTCAGTCTGGAGTTTGAAAGGGAGAAGGCAAATTCGGATGTAATGGTGTTACATTTGAATAAAGGTAATTATGAGGGCATGAGAGAGGAACTGACTAAAATAGACTGGAAGCAGAGGCTAACCGGGAAGACAGTAGAGAAAAAAGGGATCAGTGCGGCAGATTAATTGCGTGCAGTCACCCAGAGTGAGGAGACTGAGTGGCAAGGTCTCGGGAAATCAATGGAGGGCTGCTTTTTCTTTTATTGTTTAAAAAAAAAACCCACTACCATTCGCCTGGCTCATGACAACGCTGGATCCTGTTGAAGCCCATTACCCTGCGCTGAAGGGGAGACAGCAGGGAAGGGGCAGGCCAGCGGGGGGTGTCCACTCACCGAGACAGCGCCGTTGCTCATTAGCTGAACATCCAGCCGTGCATTAAGGAATTGAAAATTAATTCCTCCGGCAGCCTGACCAGGAGAGTCAGAGTTTCAAAAGAGAAACTCTTCTTCTAGCGCTTTCATATGGAATCCCTGCATTGTGGGAGTAGGCTGTTTGGCCCATCGAGTCCATACCGACCCTCTGAAGAGCTTCCCACCCAGATCCATCCCCTTACCCTGGCCCTGTAACCCCACATTTCCAATGGCTAACCCACCTAACCTACACATGCCTCGTAGCCCAGTACTACTGCCTGTAGGGTGAGACGATGGCCTAGTGGTATTGTCGCTGGGCTGTTGGCCCAGGTAATGTTCCTGGGATCTGCGTTCAAATCCTGCCATGACAGGTGGTGGGATTTGAATTCAATAAAAAGGTGATTTAAGAATTTAGTGATTACCACAAGCCGATTGTTGGGAAAAACCCATCTGGTTCCCAACTATCCTTTTAGGGAAGAAAATCTGCCATCTTTACCTAGTCTGGCCTACACGTGACTCCAGACCCACAGCAAAAGGATTGGCTCTTAACTGCCCTCTGGGCAATTAGGGATGGGCAATAAATGCTGACCCAGCCAGGGGCGCCCATGTCCCATAAATGAATAAATGAAAAGTAGTGTAGCCTTGCAGGATTAGTTTTTTTTCCCTCTTTAACCTACTCGGCGATGTTACCACACGCCTTCTGGAGCAGGTGGGACTTGAACCGTGACCTCCTAGTCCAGAGGTGGCAACACTACCATGAGGCAAAAGTGCGGGGGGTGTTCTTTTTTTTTCTTGGAAGGCAAACATGGCAAGTGCACAGGGTGTGGGTGAAGGAAAATGTCGGATCTTTCTCCTCAGAGGTCCACGGATGTCCACCCTCTTGAATGGCGGCCAACAACCTCCATGGGCCATTCCCACCGTACAGCAGGATTCACTCCCAGGCCAGGTTCCCTCGACATCTCCCATTCTCCACCCCCCCCATCCCAGAATCCCTACGATGTGGAAACATGCTGACCCTCTGAAGAGTAACTCACCCAGACCCATTCCTTTCCCCTAATACTCCTCTTACCCTATATTTACCCATGACTAATGCACCTACACATCCCTGGACACTATGGGGCAACTGAGCATAGCCAGTCCACCCTAACCTGCACATCTTTGAGGAAACCCACACAGACACGGGGAGAACGTGCAAACTCCACACAGGCAGTCACCCGAGGCTGGAATCGAACCTGGGTCCCTGGTACCATGAGGCAGCAGTGCTAACCATTGAGACACCGTGCTGCCCCAATGTCAACCCTTCCCTCTTCCCGTTGTAACGTCCAAGCCTTTTTTCCTCACCGCCCTTCCTGGATCATTCAGGCTGACTGAAGAACTATTTCCTGCCTTCTGTCCTAAAGCTGACCTTCGGGGCCCATGCAGCTGTGCCCTCTTCACGTCTCCCGTTTTGTTTGGGCTGAGCAGCTCCTCCTGTTACAGAAACTGGAATGATGCAGCAGTTTGCGAACCATCGAGGATGCAATTCAATGACGAATATTTTCCCAAAGGTCACCGACATTCATCCCGCTGGAAGCACAGCAGCTTCCGAGTTCAGTTTTGAAACGGAACAGAGATCTGCATTTATATATAACCATCTGTCACGGTGTGACCGGAGGTGTTTTTACACCGTGTGTTACATTCACAGTGTGGTCTTTGCTGTAATAAAATCCATCCCCTGTCTGAAAGCAACTTAGAATCATAAAGTGCTCACAAGAGGAGGCTATTCAGCCCATAATGTCCATAGTAGGCCACAACAAATCAGCCTGTTCCACTCGTAGAATCCCTACAAAGTGGGAGCAGGCCATTCAGCCCATCAAGTCTGCACTGGCCCTCCAAATGGCATCTCACCCCCTTCCTGTAACCCTGCATTCCCCATGGCTAACCCACCTAGCCTGCCCATCCCTGGATGTTATGGAATAATTTAGCATGGCCAATCCACCCTAACCTGCAAATCTTTGGATTGTGGAAGGAAACCAATGCAGCCACAGGGAGAATGTGCAAACTCCAGGCAGACAGTCGCCTAAGGGTAGAATCGAACCCGGGTCCCTGGAGCCATGAGGTAGCAGTGCTAACCACTGAGCTACTGTTCCACCCCGATGCCATCTCACAGGCCTGGCTTGGAAAAGGTGGATGCTAGGAAATTGTTTCTGTTAGACGAGGAGACTAGGACCCGTGGACACAGCCTTAGAATTAGAGGGGGTCATTTCAGAACAGAAATGCGGAGGCATTTCTTCAGCCAGAGAGTGGTGGGCCTGTGGAATTCATTGCCACGGAGTGCAGTGGAAGCCGGGACGCTAAATGTCTTCAAGGCCGAGATTGATAGATTCTTGTTGTCTCGAGGAATTAAGGGCTACGGGGAGAACGCTGGTAAGTGGAGCTGAAATGCGCATCAGCCATGATTGAATGGCGGAGTGGACTTGATGGGCCGAATGGCCTTACTTCCACTCCTATGTCTTATGGTCTTATGGTCTTATGACTGAAATTTTGAAGAGTTAACAGGATTGATGAGGGCAGAGCCAAGGACGTGGTCCATATGGACTTCAGTAAGGCGCTTGACAAGGTCCCCCATGGGAGACTGGTTAGCAAGGTTAGATCTCATGGGATACTGGCAGAACCAGCAATTTCTATACAACACTGGCACGAAGGTAGAAGACAGAGTGTGATCGTGGAGGTTTGATTTTCAGAGTGGAGGCCTGTGACCTGTGGAGTGCCACAACGATTGGTGTTCGTCCTCTACTTTTCATCATTTATGTAAATGATTTGGATGTGAATATAGGAGGTATAATTAGTAAGTTTGCAGAAGACATCAAAAATGATGATGTAGTGGACAGTGAAAAAGGTTATGTCAGAGTATAACGGAATCTTATCAGATGGACCAGTGGGCTGAAGAGTGGGAGATGGAGTCTTAAATTACATTAATGTCAGGTGCTGCATTTAGGAAAAAGCAAATCAAAGCAGAATTTGTACACTTAATGGTAAAGTAATTTCTGAACAATGAGACTTCAAGTGCGGGTTCATTGTTCCTAGAAGATAGAGTCACAGGAGAACAGCATAGTGAAGGTGTTTGGTATGCTTTCCTTTTTATTTTTCAGTGTATTGAGGACAGGAGTTGGAAAGTCACGTTGTGGCTGTAGAGAACATTGGTTTGGTCACTTTTGGAAAGTTGCGTGCAATTCTGGTCTCCTTCCTCGCAGAAGGATTTTGTTAAACTTGAGAGGGTACAGAAAACACTTACCAGGATGTTGTCAGTGTTGGAGGATTTGCATTAAAGGGAGAAACTTTAGAGGTTGGAGCTGTTTTCTTTGGAGTGTTGGAGGCTGAGTAGTGACCTCAGAGAGGTTTATAAAATCATGATGGCCATGGATAGGATAAATAGAGAAAATCTTTTCCCTATGGTGGGGGAGTCCAAAACTAGATGGCATAGGTTTAGGGTGAGGGGGAAAATATAAAAGGGTCCTAAGGGCAACTTTTTAATGCAGAAGATGTTGCATCTATAGAATGAGCTGCCAGTGGAAGTGTTGGAGGCTAGTGCAATTGCAGCATTTAACAGGCATCTGGACATTCATATGAATAGGAAGGGTTTGGTGGGATTTGAGCGAATGCTGGCAAATGGGGCTAGATTAGGTTAGGATGTCTGGTCGGCATGGACAGGGTGGACCAAAGCGTGTTTCTGTGCTGTACATCTCTATGACAAAAATGATAATTATGTACAAAGTCATAAACTTGCTCGACTAATAAATATGTCAGTAAGGACAATAAAGTATTACTGTGCGAAAACACTGCGTTCTAATTTAAAAATCAACATGTATTAACATAACTGATTCCCATTTCCGTTATTGCACATATTGCTGAAGCCAACGGCGGAACATGGTAGCAATACATCCACATGTTCATATACTAATGATAACAATATGTGAAAAAAATGGGACAAGAAAAGATGATGCGTGCAATGTAACGAGAAGCCTCTTCATGAGGGTCACAATACGAGGTCAGACGCCAGTCTCTCATACTTGTTGAATAACACAGAAGTCTGTGTTATTCTGAAGTCTGAAGTCTAATAAATCATCATTCAGCAGAGCGAATTGGAATTTGTACACTGGTTAATATAACAATTATATATAATTCTGCAAACAACAAAGTGCTGATGTGCACAAATAAAAGGTGTTCAGAGACGCCTGCACCCACAGCTTCATTCTTTAATTTTACTTGCAAAACGGAAGTGAAGTCTGTTTTCACTGAAAATTGCACAGAATTTCGGATCACACTCCCATTTGCATTGAAGAGAGTTAAAGTCATGTAGGCTAATCTGTAGGAATGGAAGGAACCAAAGAAACGTTAATGCTTAATGCATGTATGCAAACTTTCACCTCGAATCGATACAGTTTGTTCTGAAACTCTTGAGTATTCTGTTACTAATATCGTGTCGAGAACCTTTCCCTAACATTTAAAATAAATTGGTCAAAATGTTGTTCAGTCGAGAGATTTTCAAAGCCGTAGGTGAAAGAAATGCCAGAGCTCAGACGTTTAATAGATGCTGCAGTCCTTTCCAAAGTTTCTACAGTTAATAGCTTCGCTGTTGTATTATAACTGATTGATTATTTCAATTAACATTTGACGTTAACAAGTAAATTGGATACAATGAAAAATCATAATAAACCGAGTAGTCAGATCGGAAATTCATAAACGTCTCAACGAGTTAAGGCGATGAACAAAAAGGGTGACCAATAATTTATGCATAGGAAGAAATGGAATAGATTGGAAATGGAATAGAAATTAGAATAAATGGAAGGTTAATAGGAAAATCCCTAGCATTTACAGACCAGTCATCTTACGTCTGAGGTCAGCAGAAGTTTGGAAAGAATTCTGAGGGATAGGATCTATGACTATTTGGCAAAGCATAGTGTGATGAAAGGCACTCAGCATGACTTTGTGAGGGACAGGTCATGCCTCATAAATTTCATTGAGTTCTTCGAGGAGGTGACAAGTCAAATCGGCGAAGCTCGAGCAGTGTATGTGGTGTATATGGATTTCAAAAAGGCACTTGTTAATGTTTCCCATGGTCGGCTCATTCATTTAGTCAGGAGGTATGGGATACAGGGAGATTTGGCTAACTGGATTCAGAACTGATTGGCTGACAGAAGGCAGTGAATGGTTGTTGATGGAAAGTATTCTGCCTGGAAGTCTTTGCTGAGTGGGGTTTTTGCAGGTCTCTGTTCTTGGGCCTCTGTTTTTTGTAGTTTTTATAAATGACTTGGACGATAAAGTTGAGGGGGTGGGTTAGTAAATTTGCAGATGGCACAAAGGTTGGAGGTGTTGCCGAAAGAATCAAGGGTTATTGCATGCTGCAGCGCGACGTAGACAGGATGCAGAAATGGGCTGAGAAATGGCAGAAGGAGTTCCACCTGGTTACATGTGCAGTGATGCATTTTGGACAGTCTAACTCGAATGCTGAATATAGGATTAAAGACATGATTCTTGGTCGTGTGTAGGAACAGAGGGATCTGGGTGTGCAAGTACACAGATCCCTCAAATTTGCCACCCAAGTGGACAGTGTTGTTGAGAAAGCATATGGTGTTTTGGCTTTCATTAACAGGGGGATCGAGTTTCAGAACCGCGAGGTTTTGCTACAACTCTGCAAGTGCCTGTTGAGCCCACACTTAGAATATTGTGTCCAGGTCTGGTCTCCCTACTGTAGGAGAGATACAGAGGCTTTGGAGAGGGTGCAACACAGGATTACCAGGATGCTGCCCGTGCTGGAAGTGACAGGGCTTACGACTCGTTTACATTAACAGCTTAATTTCTTCTTTGTGTGATGGCAAATGATGTTGCAGATGTGAAAAGCACTATGAATATCATTAAATAGGAGAACTTTGGCAAATACACAGAGGAACGAGATTGAGGCATGATGTCTTGGAAGGATAGTTGACCGGTCTCAAGCTGCTGAAGCTGAATATCGAACACAGAACATTGCAATGCAGTACAGACTCTTCGGCCCTCGATGTTGCACTGACCTGTGGAATGATTGTGAAGCCCATTTAACCAACACTATTCCATTTCCATCCAACTTTATGTGCAATGACCATTGAAATGCCCTTTAAGTGGCGAGTATACTACTGTTACAGGCAGGCATTGGCCGCTCCAGAACTCTCTGAGTAATAAACTGCCTCTGACATCGGTCCTATATGTCTGTCACACCTTAATTTAAAGCTTTGTCCCGTCCTGCGAGCCATTACCATCCGAGGAAAATGTCAAAAAGTAAATTTTCGGTTTTCATTAACTGGTACCAGAGCGTATAGGCACCAGTTGAGAAATTTAAAGAATGAACCAGGTCAAACTTATGTTGAGTTCGGAAAATTAAACAGAGTCATTTTGGTGCGGGCCTTAAAAGTTTATTGTAGCTAAGAGGCTGTAAGAGATATTATTCTGCTGGACGACTTTAAAAACTCACTTGCAGAGATGGTAAGACTTCATGCGAATGTGCAGAAACTTGAAGAATTGCAAAGAGTGGAAGAGATGGTAGATGAATATGTGTTGACGCATAAAGCAAAATTTAGGTTCTGGCAAGAATTTCATCCTGTGAGGGATAGAAATTGGGAGAATAGGAGGTCGTACACAAAGCAAATATTAGCACACAATGGTAATAGTGTACCGCTGGTTCAAAAGAGAAACCCAAAATGATAAAAGGGAGGTGAAAGCTCACGGGAGTTTTCACAGTCATTGAATGGGACACAGAAATTTACAGTGCCAGTGGTTTCAGAAAGGGTTTGGGAAATGGTGTTTTCACTGCCAGAAAGTGGGACATGTAAAGCTACAATGCTGGTCGTTAGCTAAATACGCTGTTTGAAAAGATGTGGTAAAAGAAGCTAAGCCCGTGGCGTTAGTGACATTAAGAAAGGAAATCGCAAGAGAAGTCAAGGAGATGCAAGACAGTGCACAGCCTATGCATAGGCTAGGTATGGAGCTATTGCCTTGTCTCGATAAAGACATTGCGTTTGTAGGTAACATTTGTTCAGAAGGAACAGTGGAGAAGGGAAAGAAATTAAATTTTGAGAAATACAGGATCCAATAAGTCTCTAACAGTAAGGGTTGAATGTATTTACACGCTTTCTGAACTGTTTCTAACATATTGCATATTTGTGGAATACATGGATAGACATCCAACATTTCCCTATGCAAGATCACGTTGGAGTGCTAACTCAAGATTAGGGAGGTAACCGAGAGAGTGATTGACAAGAGTGACAATTCCAGAAATGAAGATTTTTTTTGTTCACGTGAATCTTTTAGAAGGATCCATGGTGGGAGTGCCACACATTGTTGTGGAAAAGCCAACGTAAGACCAATGAACTGAGGATTTAAAAGAAAATACTGCAGAATTTTCCAGAGTGTTTAGTAACAAGCTTCCTCTATCATAAGTCACAACACGAAAAAATCTAAAGAGAAAGACGAATGAGTTGGGGTTCAGTTCGCACTTACCTTGTATGATACATATGGAAGGACAATCCTGAATAGGGAGAGCATTATTCCGTAAAGGCTAATGCACTTAAAAGAGGTAGAAGATACAATTCTGTATGTGTGTGATTGCGTGTGTATGTTTGTGTGTGTGTGTGTGTGTG
>NC_057734.1:54112021-54124644 GCF_004010195.1 Chiloscyllium plagiosum
TAAGCCCTCCTTCAGGAATGACGTTGGTGTGCCAAGCGGGCTGAGATAAAAGGTAGGGGTAATTTGGGGGGGGGGGCGCTGGGAATAAGATAGGTGGAAGGAGGTGAGGGTGAGGGTGATAAGCCGGAGAGGCGGTGGGGGCGGAGAGGTCGGGAAGAAGAATGCAGGTGAAGAGGGTGGTGCTGAATTTGTGTCGGGATTGAGATAAGGTGGGGGGAGGGGAATTGAGGAAGCTGGAGAGATCTACATTCATCCCGTGTGGTTGGAGCGTTCCTAGACTGAAGATGTATCCGCTGCACCCGATGTGGTCTCCTCTACATTGGGGACACAGGTCGCCTACTTGCGGAACATTTCAGGGAACACCTCTGGGACACCTGCACCAACCATCCCAACCAGAACAGTTTAACTCCCCCTCCCACTCCGCCAAGGACATGAAGATTCTTGGCCTCCTCCATCGCCAGACTCTGGCCACATGACGCCTGGATAGCCTCCTTTTTGCATGATTGCGACTTCTCTTCCCATGTGGTTGATGATACCCTACAACACATCTCCTTCACTTCATGCACCACCACGCTTGAACCCCATCCCTCCCACCGCAACAAGGACAGAACAACCTGTTCCTCACATTGCACCGCACCAACCTCCGCATACATTGAAACATCCTCTGCCACTTCCGCCACCACCAAACTGACCATATCACCAAAGAAATATGAACCTCCCTGAAAGTATGAGCATTCCGCCGAGACCTTTTCCTCCGTGACTCTCTCGTCAGGGCCACACCTACACCAGTCCATACGCCACTCCTGGCACCTTTCCCTGCCAAGGCAGGAAGTGCAAAACCTGAGCCCACGTCACCATCCCCACGTCCTTCCATCAGGGTCCTACACATTCATCAGAAATTTACCTTCATCTCCATCAAAGTCATTAACTGCATCCGTTGCACCCGCTGTGGGTTCCTCTACATCGTGGAGACATCGTGCATATGTATCAAAGAACATTTCTGTTACTCCCACATTCAGCATCCCGTGAATAAGTCAACCCCCACTCCCACTCCGTCAAGAACATGCATGTCCAGGTCCTTCTCCACAGCCAAACAGTGACCACCCGATACCTGGAGGAAGAATGCCTCATGTTCCGCCTTGGGACTGAACAACCAAACGGGATAAACGTGGATTTCAACAGCTTCCTCATTTCACCTCCCCGCACATTATCCCAGTCCCAAGTCTCCAACTTGGTACATCCCTCTGGACCGCCTTGACATATCATCTTCTCCCTCACCTTGATCCACCTATCGCTTTCTCATTGGCCTTACCCTCCCATTTATCTGGCAGCCCCTGCTCACAAGACTGACTTCTGATGCAGTGCTTTTGCTCGAAACGTCGGTTCTTCTGCTGCTCAGATGCTACCTGACCTGCCTTGCTTTGCGAGCAATACACTTTCGCTAATGATTCACTGTGTAGGTTTCCTCCTCACAACTGAAAGTGGGAACGAATACTTGCAAAAAATAATGGATATGTGTGTCAGATTTCCAAAGGCAATTATATTACAGGGTATGAAGACAACAAGGGTGACAGCGGAGTTAGTGGCTTTCTGCAGGCACCGTCGTCTATCCAGATAAATTCAATCAACCGAAGGGTAAAATTTTGAAGCGAAGTTGATTAAGGAAGTTTGGATTGCTAAGGCTTACAGCACTTTAAATCAACTACGTATCATCCTGAATCCCAGCGAGGTTTGCGAAGTTGGCATCAGACCCAGAAGATCATGTTGAGAGAGGACCATCAGGGGAACACAACGATTGGGATAAATGTATCTTTTGCGTTGTTTGGCATTAGAGATACTCCAAACGAAACTACTTAATTTACTCACTTTGAGTTAAAATTCCGAGCAATTAACTAAAGATAAATAGACAGGACCAAAATCAGAGATCTCACACTTGGATTATGTACCAAAGGTGAGGGAGAGATTAAATCAAGTAGATGAGTCCTTAAACAGCACCGGAACAGGTCTCAACATACAATGAAGCAGTGGGAACTCAAGAAAAGCTCTCAAAGTCGGACGTATTCAAATGGGAGTGACAAGATAGCATTAGAACAAGTCGTATGGAATCCGTTTCGAACCACGTTTAGTGGTCCATGTGAACCTGAGAAAATGCTGAGTCAGATGAACTATCTGGTAACGATGCCATTGAGAAAAAAAAATCTGTCGGGGGTGTGTCATGTTAATATTCTGAAACCGTATCGTAAGAGAGAGACAGAAATGTAGAAGTTATAATGAACTTAGATTAATGTGCCATTTAGTTCCTTGTAAAGTTCTTTAAGAATTAGAATCAAAAGAAGCTATTGTTTCGATATGGTGATTCTTTTTTTAAATGGGGCGGTGTTATGAAGTTGAATGTGTGTACTGTACCTTTAAGAGAGCGTGGATGCTACTTTGCACTGAGAGCATACGAATACCTTCCGTATGACGAGCTTACAATCTCAGAGTGAACTGGAAAATTGAAAATATGAAACATTTGGATGTGAAACAAATATCTGTGTTCTTGTTGCTGTTTCGACAACCATTCGAAATTAGCCAATCATTTTAAATTATGCCAGAGGATACGAACACCTAATTTAGATTCAACTGCTGCTTTTGCCAAACTCGAACCAATGAAAAGCTTCGATCCCACGGGAATACAAAAGCAAGCATTTTGAAAGTTAGACAGAGAGTAAACTCCCATTAAGAGAGAGACTGCCATTCAAAACAATTTCTCTCAAAGATACCTTTTTGATATGAAGTCAAAACCAGGCAACACCAGGTTATCATCCAAAAGATTTCCTGAAATCAGTAGCTTTCCAAGTGAATACTTCGAAACAAATGTGTTTGTCTTTAAAAGTGGGTGACTTTTACATTTATCCACCACAGTCCAATATCGGCACCTCTTAACCATGTTAATCATGAACCATTTTTGCATTAAAAGGCAGAAGACGACCCAAGGAAATCCTCAGCCAAAGGAAGAGAAATACCAATGTCAATAGCTGCCTTGTGTTTTGAAAGTAATTTAATGCAATTTCAATACGGGTATTTATGGTGACAGTATATTATTATAAAGTTGAGATAGGTAACAAAAATTTGGGCGGAAAGTGTGTAGAGTTGCAAATAGTTGTTGTTTAATGTTCACTTTTAGAGTTAAAAATAAATTGGTAATTGTTTTCTAAATATTGGAATTTGGGATTTCTGTCACTCGTATTTCAGGATACGAGGTGAGCTTTCCTGCGTGCTTGCTTGAAATAATAGAAGGGCACACTGCTGTGTGATGACAGTAATGCCTGGTGAAGTATTAACAGAGAGCAAGCTCAAGTGCAAAAATTATCAAATTTTATCTGTGATGCAGAAATGTCGAAATAACAAGTGACAATGAAACCTCACATGGAGAAAAACACGTGGTAATCGTGACGCTAAAGTTCGGACCAAACGAGAATCAGTCCCTGCTCAATCAATGAACTTTACTGGAATGCAACTCGCACCCTCAGAGTTATGATTCTGTATTGTCTTTGTGTTAGTTGAAGCTTTTAGAATTATTTTATAATGCCAGCCTCACGATGGTCGTATTCACAGTCATTCCGCCACTTCATCACCCATTCCCAGGTCACATACTTCTCAACATATAAAAGGCACAAAAGTGCGGATTCTGGAAATCAGAAACAGGCATAGAACATTTCGGCGAAACTCAGTCGGTCTGACTGCATCTGTGGAGAAAGGAGCAGTAGAAAAACATTTTCATGCAATGTGTCATAATCTTTTGACACAAAACGCTAAACAAATACAGGGAGAAGATTTTCAGACCGGGGTCTGGAATCAGATGAATTGAACAACTCCTTACTTGGTGCCACCCTGCTCTGTAGCTCAGTGTTGCCAAGCAGGTCCTACTAGCATCAACGAGGAGAAATTGATGACTGCAGAAACTGGAGATCAGAGTCGAAGTGTGTGGTGCTGGAAAAGCGCAGCCAATCAGGCAGCATCCGTGGATAAGGAGAATTGACGTTTCAGAAGTAAGCCCTTCATCACGAATGAGGCCACATTGCTTATGAAAAGCATATGCTCAATATGTCAATGCTCGTGGTACTCGAATGCTCCCTGACTGACTGTGCTTTCCCAACACCATGCTTTTCGACCCTGCTCGCATCAGCCTCTTCTGCATCTTCCTGCAGAACGTCTCCAGAGGAACATCAGAATACCACAGCTTCGCTGGTTTCACATTGAACGCTAGGGAAGCCTTCTGTACCATTAGAGATGTGAAAGTGTTTAGAGTTTGAAGTATGGCAGTTGCTTTCATCAGAAAAGACTACTGAAAGCAGTCTTGTCAGATTTCCAAGAGTAGTGATTCGGTCAGTGTATTTGTGAAATTGAAAGCTACATATGAGCAGCTTGTGAAATTATTTCACCTCACTGTATATTTCATATCCCAGCTCACGACATTAATGGTAATTGGCTGTCAAATTCGCTTGTGTTCCACCGAAATCTGTCAGTTGTGGAAGAAACTTGTTTGGTCAAGATCGTTCTGAAATGAAATGTTTCAACAACATTTCGAAGTCAGATCACGAGGTTTACTGCCAGAATCAATGGCGTTCTAGTAGTTAGGATTCAATGCTTGCAGCATCTTGCACTCAATACGATTATCAGTCATGGAATTTCGAATTATTTCTTTTGTGTGATCTGTCTAAAGTAAAACAAATTATCCATTCCAAACAGAAAACTCGACTGGATATCCAGGATCAGTCTAGTGATAGTTTCCTCCAATATAGCGGGACAATGGTAGCAGTACCATCCATAAACTCCCCTAGAGCCCACTCATCATTCTGAGTTGGAAATGCATCCCTTTTCTATCACTGCTGTTGTGTGTAAATATTGGAACACACGCTCGAAGAGCATCACATTCTACATCCCAAGGAGTTCAGGGGTAAAGAAAGCAGGACTTCATCAGCAAGTGCGTGGTAATTAGGAATGGGAGACAAATACTGTGGCAGCGAACAATGTCCATGTTTCAAGAAACAATTTATACATTTTGTAGCCTCCAGTCAGATGCGTTGGCATGTTTGATAGCACTGTGACATCAGAGTGCCAATGAGCTGGTTTTCATAATAGCCTCAGATGAGTATATGTATAGAGCTTGCATGTAGAGCAGAGAAGTAATCCCAGCGTTGTTACTGCTGTCATGGACAAGAGAGACAAGGCACTTAGAGTGAGTGCGCATGAACACGTGGCTGCATGGCTGGCGGAGGAAGGAGGACTTCCAATATGTGAATCATCTCAATACCTTCTTGAAAAGGTGGGACGAGTTGCACCGGAACTGCAGGGGCATTAATGTTCTGGGCGGGAGGATTACGTAAGGTCTTCGGGAGATTTTAAATAACTTTGGCATGGGGAGAAACCGAGAGGATTGCGTAGCTGGCGAACAGCCAAATGCAGCATGCAGAGAGACTGTGAGGAGGGATAGGCCGTTGATACGACCAAGGTACAGCCAGTTTGATGGGTCAAGGTGTGTCTATTTTAACTTAAGAAGTATCAAGAATAAGGGTGATGAACCGAGAGCATGAATCACTACTTGGAAAAATAATGTTGTGGACATTGCAGAGACTTGGATGCTTGTTGGATGTTCAGTGTTGACGTTTCAAAAGGAATTGGGAAAAGGTTATATAACAGATGGGAGAGTGACATTGACAATCAGGGATATTGCACAAACTGCTGAAAGTCAGAGCGTGAAGGAGGTTTTGACTACAGAGTTCAGATTAGATGCCTTACAGTTTGGAAACAGCCCCTTCATCACAACAAGTCCACAGCGACCCACGCAGACCCCTGATTAATGCCACTAACAAGGGGCACTTTAGCACAGCCCATTCACCTGACCATCTTCGGATTGCGAGAAGAAAGCAGTGCAACAAGAAGAAACACACGTAGAAACGAGGAGAATGTGTAAACTCCACACAGAAAGCCGCCTGAGGTGGGAATTGAAATTCGGTCCCTGGGGCTGTGAGGTAGCAGTGCAAACCACTGAGCCACCATGCCGTGAGAGATGGGCAAAGTCAGAAACAATACAGGCTCAGGCACTTCATTGTGATTTTTCGACAGCCCCCACAACGAGTAAAAGTTTCACAGAGGGGAAGACTGGGAGGCAGATATTGGAAAGGTGCAAAAATAACAGGGTTGCTGCCATTGGCGAAACTAACTTCCTTAATGTTGATTAGAACCTCCTTAGTGCAAAGAGTTTGGATTGGACAGTTTTTGACAAGTGTGCTCAGAAGATTCTGACTCAATATGTAGGTACACCGTCTAGAGAGGAGGCCATGTTTCATTTGATGCTTCACAATAAAACATACAAATTGGCAGGTCTCTTGTGCTCAGACTATTTCGGTGACAGTGATCATGTTCTTGGAAAATACTTAATTGAGGGAGAGTGTGTTGCAAATTGGACGGAACTTGAGCTTGGAGTTGGAGGAGCTAAGGTTGATTAGTACTTTGCTTCAGTATTTACTATGCAGAAGAACATTGAAGTTCGTGAAGACGGCAGGATGTAGACTGCAATCTTCGAACAGGTGAACATTACGCAGGAGGATATGCTTAAAAAAAATTGAAAGATGTATATGGATAATATATCCAAAGACAAGATACACTCTTGATGACTACCGGCATTGCGGAAGAGGCTGCTGCGCCTTGGCGTTGATGTTTGCATCCTCAATTTCCATTGGATTAGTGCCTGATGATTGGAGGGTTTAAATTTGTTATTTTTCTATTGTTCAAGAAAGGCAATGCGAATAATGTTGGGAATCACAAACCAGTTAGTCTTACATCTGTCATGGGCAAATGAATGCAGAGAATTCTGAGAGAGAGGGTTTTCGATTATTTGGAAAATCATACTTTTATTAGAGATATTCCGAATTGCTTTCTGAGAGGCAGGTCATGCTTCATAAACCTTACTGAATTATTTGACGATGCTCTAAGGCGCACTGGAGAAGGTCGAAGAACAGATGTGTTGCACGTGGACTTTAGCACTTAGATTCTCATGTTCCTTGGATGCTGCCTGACCTGCTGAGCTTTTCCAGCAACACATTTTCAACCCAGGATAGATCATGTTCCTCATGGTCGGCTCATGCAAAAATTAAGGACACACGCAATACAGAGATATTTGGCTGTCTAAATACAGAATTGTCTGGCCCATAGAAGACAGAGTGTGGTAGTAGGTGAAAAGTATTCACCCTGGTGCTTGGTGATCACTGGAGTTCCGAAGAGATCAGTACTGGGACCTCTACTCTTTGTGATTTTTGGAAATGACTAAGATGAGGATATCGAAGGGTAAGTTCGTAAATATTGGTGGAGTTGTGGAAAGTGAGGAGGGCAGTTGTAGTTTGACATTGGACAATGACAGGAAACAGAACTGGACTGATAAATGGTCGGTGCAGTTGTATTTGCATAAGTTTGTGGTGATTCACTTCGAAGATCGAATGTGAATTCAGCATAACTGCTGCAGTTTTAAAGGCAAGGTTCTTGGGGGTGTAAAGGAACAGTGGGAACTTGAGGTCCATGTTCATAGATCGCTCAAAGCCGCCTGCCAAGTTGATCGTGTTGTTAAGAGGAGTATAGTTTGTTGGGTTTTTTGAGCAGGGGAAGTGCGTTTAAGAGCTGTGAGGTTCTGCTGTCGCTCTGAAGAGCCCTGTTCCCACCACACGTGCAATATTATGTTCCGTTCTGTCCACTTCATTCGAAGAAAGATGTGGAAGAT
Source organism: Chiloscyllium plagiosum (assembly GCF_004010195.1). Taxonomy (NCBI): domain Eukaryota; kingdom Metazoa; phylum Chordata; class Chondrichthyes; order Orectolobiformes; family Hemiscylliidae; genus Chiloscyllium; species Chiloscyllium plagiosum. The sequence goes on from NC_057734.1 coordinate 54,119,778, forward strand.
TTAGAGAGAATGCACAGGAGATTTATCAGGGTGCTCCAGGACTGGGTAGCGTGTCTTATTAAGAAAGCTTGAACTCGCAAAAGCTCTTCTTCATTGGAGCAAAGAAGGATGAAAAGGTGACTTTATCGAAGGTGTACAAGATGATGAGAGGCATAGATAGAGAAAATCGCCAGTCTTTCTCGCAGGGCAAAAATGGGTAACACAAAGTGGCATAATTTGAAGGTAATTGATGGAAGGTTTAGAGGAGACGTTAGAGGTCCGTTCTGTTAGTGGTGGGTGCGTGGAATGCTCTGCCAGCCATGACAGGAGAATCGGATACATGAGGAAGATTTAAGCGATTTTTGGATGAGCATATAGATGATAATAAAATGAAAGTTATAGAGGTTAGTTTGATCTTAGAGTCCGATAAAAGGTCACTGCAACATCGAGGGTGGAAGGGCGTGTGCGGCTCCATGTTCTATGTTTCCAATCCAAAGGCATGCAGGTAAAGAGATAAATGCAGGGCTAGGGTGGGATGTCGATTGGAGGGTCGATGAGAATTGATAGACCGAATGGCCTCGAGCTGCACTTTTCGGGTTGTATGAATCTTGATATGAACATCTGAAAAGGAAAGAACAAAATTAGTTGCGCGGTATTTCAAATGTCATAAGGTCTTGGAACAGAAGTTGCACTTCCGACTGTGACTCCATAGCCAGCTGCCACTAAATTTTCCAATTTGATTCTTGCTTGTTCGAGGGGATTGACTTCCACTTATCTGCTGAAATTTTAAATCAAGGCTGAAGTACCTTGAGTAACTGAATCTGTCACTCAACATTCTTTCGCTGCTAACCTGGAGATACAGGGGCTTTACTCAATGACCCGTAATTTATTTAATGTTATTCACTTCATTCGAATGTTTTGTGATAAGAATCACATGACAGGACATTGTCATACTGATTTTTGATAAGATTTTTGGCTCCGTTTGTGCTTCTGCGATGTGTTGTGGCTGGTGGGAATATTGCCTTGATGAGCTCCATTTGTGGGTGCTGTGATGGCTATTTCTGCAGTTAAGTGGTGGTCTGTGTGTGAAGTTTTCTGTCGATGCTGGTTGGGAATTATTCCATACAGCAACAACTCACTGCTCCAACCAAGAAATACGAACAGCAGAAGAAAGTTCACCATACAGCATGTTCAAAAAGAACGAGTATCCAATAAATACAGTCTGCTGAATCCTCAGCAACAAATCCAAACAACGCGCCCAGAAACTCTCGCTATATTACCTCAGATGACAGACGTCTCTGAAACGATTTCCAGACTACTCAGACCGTTGACATCATGGTAGCACACAAACTTGCCAACACACCCAAAGAGCAGCTGATGAACTCAAAGGATTCGGTAGAAACAACCAACAAAACGAACGTGATTCACAAAATACCATGCAAGGACTGCAAAAGCACAATAACGGACAAACAGGCTGAAAACTTGACACGAGGATATATGAACACCAACTAGCCACCAATAGACATCACCGACTGTGCTATCATACATACGAAGAAAGACATCAATTTGACTGGCACATAACACCCATTTTAGGACAAGCTAAACAGAGACATGCACAAGAATTTCTAGAGGTCTGCCATTCTAACCAGAACTGCATCAATAAAACATCGATTTGGAAACCATCTGTCATCCTCTGAGAAAAAGAACCAGAAATGAGATTAGCCACCATAAGAAAGCAATATCCCTAAGTAGAAAGCGGGAAGGGCACGGGAGGCGCACTGATGATGATATGTCTGACAACGAACCTTCCAGCTCAGCGTGCAAACGTATATCCAGGTGACATTGTCTCTCAAACTCAGTGCTCCAGTTCTCTGTTTCACAGGAGGATTTTGCTGAACGTAACTGATTGACGCATTTTTTGTTCGCCGTCGTCACCATAACAATCAAACATATCGGGAAATCTGAAGAAGTCGAAATAATTTATTTCCTTTTCATTCACTAATTTGTCTTTTAATTTTTTTCCTCAGTGATATATGAAAAAGACACAGAACTATGTATTCCAATGAAATTATCGGATACGTGTATGACTTTGGACATCATTTCCGATTTACTTGAAATTGTGATCTGAATTTTTGTCTGATTCAAAGTCATTTTTAGCAACACTTTGTCAGTTCTTGTAGAAGGTCAATTCAAGTATGAGTAATTGTGCGCCTAAGGGTGCAGTATTGCGCCACAGAGTCGGTCAGTTCTGTTCACAACACTTTCAGCTGGATAGTGCTGGGCAAATAATCAAATTCCGAGGAAAGTCGATCGGCTGGAAATTTCTCTTTGTTGCTGATATGTTGCTTTCCCTGTCGTAGATACTCCAAGGTGCCAGTTGGAGTTTGGCGGTACCAAATTTGACAAAGATTGCGCCTTGTTGTAGTACAGTTACAAAACAATAGGATATCAGCTCCTGCATTCGCTGACTTTGAAGAAGCAATATCCACAACAAAGACCTGTAAGTGCTAGGAGTGATAGAAAGTAAAAGAAAACACTTCGACATTCTAATCACCCACAGAATTGATCCATCTCCTTTGAAACTAAAAAGAGAAACAAGGCAAAGAAACTGAGCAGAAATCCTCTTCCTTCAACTCGGTGAATGAAATGTGAAAGGGAGTAAAGAGATTACATAAGAGAGAAAGGCCACATCTTCCAACGAGGTTATTTGCCATTTCATCACCCACAATTTGAATGCAGAACTGAAAGGTGGACTTAAAAAAAAACATTCTTCTGTCGAATAATTTCAATGACCTCAGTCGTTTCCGATTCCCAATCCAACTCTTCCACCGCCATTTACTCGGGGAAGTTGTCTATTTTCTCAAAAATAATGCGCAGCATTGGGAAAAATTAGATCTAGATAATCATTCTCAATTGGGAAGAATACATTGGTGCATCTGCGTTAATCGAACTGATGGAAGTACTACAAATCCTGGCAAAGAGTTCAACCATTGTATTCCACAAATAATAAGTCAATTAGCTTGAAGAGCAGTCACTGTGAGGATTGATCATAAGACAACAGGTGACATGCATGCAGAGAGATCACAGTGAATTTGAGCAGATCTTGACTCAGCTGGAATTGTTGTCATCAAGAGTTATGCAGAGGTTGAGTAATTTCCGGATCGCAACTCATTGGTTCATTGACGGCAAAGACATCAGACGATAGCCTATGGACTTCAAAATCTTTTGTTCTTTCATTCAACCAATCAGATCAACCTCCCTTGAACCCTTTCATTCTGTCTCTCTCTCTCTCTCTCATACACACACACAGACACACATACACACAAAACGAGCTTAAGAAATCCCCATGCCTGAGTAGATATCGTCTTTTTTGTATGCGCGTGTGTGTATGTGTTTACGCGCACGCGCGCATGCATTTGTGTGTTGTTCTCTTGATTGATTAATCAAAATTATAATGGAGAAACCACTTCTGAGTTCCAAGTGCAAAAATAAACAAAATAGAAAACATTGTGAAAATGTAACAAAAGAAAGGAGGACCAAGAAGTCTGACTTCACGTGTGACAAATCTGGCGCAAGCTGTTGATGCTGTTATCTAGTGAGAGAACTCAACAGCATCGGGAGAGTCGAAGCTTGTAACAAAATTTCTGTCACGAGCATTTTAATTATAACAGAGCAAGAGAGATGGAAATAGCAGCTTCTGCGTCACTTAAGATGTATTCTGTATCATTTCATTTGCCATTTTCAGACACTGACTGCCCTGAACGATTTGAAGTTGAGGCGATTACGGTACATTTAAGAAAGTAACAATGCTGTTTTTTTTTTTATGGAAGCTTCCAAGCACCTGTCATATGAATAAATAGCAATGTCAAAGTGTACGGGAAAATTTGGCTCTGAAATGATACCTGAGTTGATGAAAACTCGAATCGAACCAATCAGTTTAAATTATGCCAAAGTATACGAAAACGTAGTTAGGTTTGAATGTATTGCTTTTGCCAACCTCAAACTAATGAGACGATCCAAAGTTTGGGGTATAAGGAAACAGACATTTTGGGATTAAACATTTAGAGATAAATTATAATTTAATAATGTTTTATTTGAATTGTTCACTTTGGGAGTTCACTGTCACTCATACTTTAACAGATTATGAAGGGAAATGAGATTTTTGACGATATTAGTTTAATTGGTATAAGAGTTCAGCGCGAGTTGCAAACAGTCTGGTGGCTCGGATTTGTATTTTGGACTGTTTTCATTGATCCACTTTGTGACTTGGGGTAGACTTGAGCAGATTTAGGCTACGAAAAATCCCAGCAGGTTTATACTTTTGCCACTCAGTAACTTAGATCGATAAATAAAACTGAGATGAGACAATGTTTTTAATTTCGGTTACATGTGTTTGGTTAAATTAAAAGTGAGACACATGGCTCTTAAAATTGCTAAAGAGGTTCTCGGGTTTGAATATCATTGGCAAATTTGCCAAGAAAGATTAGAAGGACAGAAAAAAAAAGAATACTTGCATAATTAGCAAGTCGGTTAGAGTTAGGTGTAAACAGAGCCAAAAGGAAAACTGAGACTGTAAGGGGTTTAGTCAAGCATTTATGTGTGTCAGAGAAATAGACAAGAACAACTGAGTTAGAAAAACTTGAATTGCAATGGAGATAAAATGGAGTTAGACGAGAAAGAAAGAGAGAGACAGGAAAATGAAAATAAAGAGAGGAAAAGGAAACGGAGAGAAGTTTCCCAGTTGAACTAAAAGAGAGAAGAAAGGTCGAAAGAAAGGGAGAGAAAAGAAAGAGGAAAGGAGAGAGAATATGAACTCCAAATCTTGCGAATTAGTAAGAAACGTGAAGTTTATGAGATGCACATGAATGGAGAATATGTTAAAACATAC